>NC_025993.2:82790570-82867785 GCF_000442705.2 Elaeis guineensis
AGCCAAAGATCCTATCCTTCTCTAGTTTGTTTATCCTATCCTCTCCAATATGGTCTAGTCTATGGTGCCATAAGTACTTCTGGTTAGTTTCATCTCTGGATCTCTTTTGACCTACGACATTCATTATTTGTTCATTTAGGTTCATATTCGCATCAACATGCAGGTGATAAAGACTGTCAATTAAAAGATCTCATGCAACCAATTTTTTTCGTAAATAAATGGAATAAAAATCTTTATTGAAATAAATTTTAAAACCTTTCTGTGTTAGCATAGACACAAAAATTAAATTTTGACTAGCTACAGGAACATAATAATAGTCTTTCAAATCTAATCTAATGTCAGACGGTAATTGAAGAGGGTAAGTGGCAATGGTCTCTGTAGCAATCTTTGCTCTATTGTCGACCCGAAGGATCATATCACCTTCTCTCAACCTCCTACTTTCTATCAGATCCTACATTGAGGTACATATATGAGCACTCAAGCCAAAGTCCAATACCTAACTAGAAGTAGAAAAAATCGTAAGGTTAGATTCAATTACGAGCATACCTTCAAAAAGTTTATCACCCTTTCTGATTCAGGCTCTCTACGTATTTCGGACAGTTTCTCCTCCAGTGGCCTTCAGCATGACAGTGGAAATATTTTTCCTTTGCCTCAGTCGCCTTTGGACTATCCTTCTTCGACTTGTTCTCTTTCTTTTACTTCTTTGCAGATTTAGCCTTCTTCCTTTCAATAGACTTTCTCTTGGAAGAAGAAGTCCGCTCCACAACAAGAACAGTACCCCTTGAACTCTTCAAGGTACTCTCTATTGTGACCAATATGTTGATAAGTTCGAGAATAGTGCAGTCAAGTTTGTTCATATGAAAATTCATGATGAATTGACTATATGAACTAGTAAGAGATTGAGGGATCAGATCTATTTGTAATTTTTTTTGCATATCAAGCCCAAGCTTTTCAAGCTTCTCAATATTCTTGATCACTATCATACAGTGCTCATGGACAGACTGCCCCTCATGCATCTTGAGATTGAAGAGTCTCTTGGATACTTCGAAGCATGCAGTATGATTTTGCTTACCATACAACTCTTGTAGATGAGTGATCATAGCTCGGACAGTGGGTATATGCTCGTGCTAGCTTTGCAACTTGTTTGACATGGACGCCAGCATATAACACTTGACTCGACTGTCTTCATCCGTTCACTTCTTAAAAGTAGCTTTCCGCTCAGCAGTAGGATGGTTTGGTAACACAACGAGATCCTGATTGAGAACATGGCTTAACTTTTTTGAGGTCAGGACAATCTTGAGGTTTCTGAGTCAGTCTTTATAATTATTATCAGTCAAATGATTGGTTTCAAGGATGCGAGCTAGAAGATTTGAGGCTGACATAATGGTTTAACTTCGAGAGTAGAGATTCAAGTTAGACTTTTATACTTAATATTTATGTTTACTACTAGGGACTTTAAGATGCAAATAATGACTTTCACTAATTTTTCGGATCCTTCCACTTCTTTGGAAGGAAATAAAAATTCTAACATGATAAAGGATTCCTAGTGGGTGTTGTGGTCCCATCAATGACATGCACCTCACCTAACAGTTATTGGTAATATGCACACCGATGCGTAGGCAACTCTTTGTCCAGATATTTCACTAAGCATGTTACAGCTACTTGGTCTCTAAGTCATGTGGGCTCACCTAACAGTTATTGTCCACACTTTTTAGTTAAGCTCGATCTACCGTTCATAAGCAGGTGCAAGACTGTCATTGGGTCCCTCACCTAATAGTTATTGGGCCAAACTCCATCCTTATCCTGGAGCAACTCTTTGCTAATAGAGTGGTTGCATGTTCTCGATGCAGCTGAACCACTGTGACCAGTCGAGAACAATCAATGTCAGTAACATGCCTGCATATCTACAATGGTGGAAGACCTATGGACTTAATATTTGTGAAGAGATTTGGATTTAGGTCTCATCTAATCAGTCATCATATGACTGATCTAACTGGCATGGGCTAAACCAAACTGCTAGACAACCTAATTCAAGACCCAATCTTTCAAATTGGCCAGGTAAGTGGAGAACGGTGGGGGTCCGCCCGTTGCCTTCCTTAGACACCAATGAATTGACCTAGTTGACTAATGAAATCAATTAAATAACCATATCTCATTAACTTGCCTTAGACACCAATAGGTTGATTGATCAGAATTGGTTAGCTCAAGCGAATCAGGCTCAAACCAATGAGCCAAATTAGGTCCTTAGGTTAATCAATTCTACATATGAGACTCGATCGATTTGATCAACAATAATTATATGATCATTAACTTAATTGATCTAACTCAATTCAATAATTGACTCGGTTTAACCAATTACTTAATCGAATTTGATCCATATGACTCAAATCAAAAATCTTAGATGTAATCCTATTACATGATCTAATTTTTGATTTTTTCATGATCAAAACTCTTATGCATAAATATAAATTTTAAATTTTAAAATTATATTTTAGATCTAAATTTTTGGTATAAAAGTAAGTTTTAAAATATGAAAATAATTTTTATGTTTTAATATACAAACATATATCATATATATGCATGTATAATTAGATTTAAATAAAATTTCAGATCTAACCATGATATCATATATCTCGTATACTAATCATGAATGAGATTAAAAATAAATTTATGATCTAAATATATAATCATATATCATATATATGAATCAAAATTTAGATTATAAAAAAATTTCAGATTTCATGCATGCATCTATATTTTACATGAACATTAACTAGAATTCTTTCTAGATCAAAATTCAGATCTATGTATGTAACAACATATCAACTATATATTCTAAAACTAAATCTAAAATTAAATTTTAGATTTAAAGATCTATCCATACATCTTATATGTCAAAAAGAAATTAATTTTAATTTTTTTTTAAAAATATGTATATCAAAATTTAGCATATGAAAACCCATAGCTCTGATACCACTGTTGAAATTCAGAGTTTGGTGCATGCATATGTATTTTAAAATTTTTATTTTCTAAATATCATAGTAGAAAATAAGATTAAAATATTTTTAATCTATATTTTGCATGCATAAAAAATATAAAATCATATGGATCTATTTCATATGCTGAAATTCAGATTGTGATCAAATCACATACCTGTTTCGTAATCTCTTTTTTCAAAACTAGATCTGGAAGAGATGAGGCTCTCTGTTAGCCACACAAGTATTCAGCCTCTATGAGTATTCACTCAAGATCAGCTTGGAACAGTCCTCTATAATCTGAATTTTGATTCTTCAAAATTCAGCCTGCTGAATCTGAATGAAGCCTGGATTGTGATCAATACTTGATCTTTCACCTTGATCTTCTTCTTCTCCTCTTCTTTAGAGTTTTTTTTTTGCTATGTGCTTACTACCAGATGCTAGAAACTAGTAAGAAAGAGGTACCCAAACTCCTTTGGGCATGGAATTCCTTGGGACGCGCATCCCAAAGAAGGGGTGTATAGAACACCCAAGATAAGAGAAAGGGAGAGGAAGAGAGGGCGTGGGGAGAGCCTTTGGGTATGAGAGGCTGCTGATTTTGATGCTTTAAGGATCTTAGGAGAGGTCCCTTTAAATAGGCATAAGAATTGAATCCTATTTAATCACATAATACAAGTCCTACTTGCATTAGGATTCTTATTAACTTAAGTTATCCAACTCACATTAGGAAGTCCATTAGGCACTAACTATTGGAGTCCTTGCATCCATAATTAGACACCCTCTTTTGCACCCAAGAGATACCCCATATGTTAACCAATGGCCTTCTAATTAATGGCCATGCCCAAATTGATCAAATCAAAGTGGCACCCCATAATAACTATCAAGAAGACTCATAAAGGACTTGCACCCTTAATTTATGTGATCCATAACCTTAGACACCCAACAATTGGAGTTTCATAAATTTTATTCATGTAGGTTATTAGCAGATAATTAAGTTAGAATTAACTTATCAAATAAGTAATCCCAACAGAAAGAGGAATTGGGTCCAACCATGTGCTAGCAAGGTTACCATGAACCCAATGAGTTTCTCTAAACCCAATTGACACTTCATAAGCTTAATTTCTTATTTCAGACCTAATCTCTTTGTTGTGTGATCTCTTATATTCAATTCTATCTGGTAGTGAGACATACAATGATCTCTATCATCATATCATTAAAACTCTTTTCAATGGGTCAGAACAGTTTCACTCTAACTCAATAAGGATTGTCAATCTGGAATAACCCTAGTGAGCTCTCACAATCCATCAGTGACACCTCGCAGTATGTAGTGACAATCCAGTAGAACTGAAAAGAACCTTTAGGTATAGTTAACATGTGATTCAGTCCCTCTATCGTGAGTCCCGACTAGATAGCAGGTCATGGATAAATCATCAAACCTCAACATTAGTTATATGATAGATTTGATTAGCTCAACCAGATATGATGTCTATGAAAACTCTTTTTCATCAATCACTCTACTGTGGCCACAGACTCTTGGACTTAACCTCTCAAATCTCATAAGACTACTCCTCTCTATCAAAGTCGATAGATCCTATCTTGATGCGCACCCCACTCCTATAGTAGACCAACTGTTGCCAACATCTACTATAAGGGCTCATTAAGACTCATGTTTATATGTCAATCAAACTCCAGCAGTCTCACTGTGAGTAGCAGTATCTTCTCAAATCAAAGAATCAGTCACACAACTACAGCATCGAGACAATCACTGATGATTGAATAGAAATTTAAGTGATCTCTTGTATGGTCACGCTCAGTGCTAGTTGTTCTCCAACAACCACCTGCACTTGTCATCCTATGTCTCTACATAGTAGATTAGAGATCCATCTATCTCGAAGAAATTAATTTATGCATCAGTCTGTCTGGATCTATCATCGTCCTCATGATGATCCTATGATTGGAAGTATTTAAGAATTAAATACATGTCTCTAATTCTCAACATTTTGAGAATATGTATTGAAGCTAATTCCATGGATGATTCAAGGACACATCACACTTGAATGAAAAAAAAATTATCTTTTTATAGATCATATCAATATATTAAGTATAAAATTGTGTCCTAAATTTATTACAATGTGTCAACTATATTGGCTTCTAGGATATACATCTAACAGTCCTGTTAAGGATAAATCCTCAAGTGTGCCAAAGGATTTGTTCAATATTTGAAGTATTTTCTTTGACTAAGCATCATCGAATTTATAACTAAATTCATCACTTATAGCAGCCCTCATTGTGCAGTGTACTGTCATACAATCATTGAGCTACTTCTAATAAGTGTCTCTAACCATCGCATTTGCAATGGGAGCAGGCTCTACAGATACAGGATCCATAAGGATATACAAGATCCTTTCGTACTCTAGAACTATTCTTAATTTTCGATATCAATTATTAAAATTTGGTCCTATAAGCTTGTCACTATCTAATGAGCGGAGTGACAAATTACTAGCCATCATTGAAAAAAAAATAAAGATCTATTAGTATATAAATTATTTAATCCTAAAGACTTAGATTTTAGTCTAAAGGTTTTTTAACTTTTTATACGAATTGATAGCCTCTACTTCCAATTCGAGGAATTACTTTAATCCCTTAGTAGATACTAAAATTTACACAGACTACATATGAACTCGAGGAAAGCTCCGACTATCCCATGTGTATCTATATGTAGGTTCTTAACCAATTAGTTTTTTAAATAATTTTTAGTAATAATTTTACTTCAAGCTTTTGTTCAGTAGGTGTATGGACCTCCACTAAAAGTCCTGATTAGATCCAACTATTAATTTGAACATACTCAGTGAATCTAACTAATAAATGATCAGACTTGAGTAAAGTTCTGACTAATCCAACTATTCATCAGATAGTATAATAGAGTCATCATATAATAAATGATAATTCTAATATCCAGATGAATATTAGGCGTAAGGCACCTCCAATGATCATCTAGATTATTGGATCGATTATTATCCACTTTAATGGGAGGCTATGATCTAGTTATCTTCATAACTATTTTATTTTAAGGATCTAATAATTTAAAAAATTTAATTACATATTTTAGAGGATAGAAAAGAAATTGACTGATGAGTCTTAAATCCTCCTACTGACTTCATCAAGTCATAAAGAGGACTAGAGACAAGCAATCTATGAGCGCCTAAATCAGTCAAATTAATTTTTTTAATGGCATGGGTCAACTTGAATTAATTAGCGATCTAATCAAAACATAATCTACCAAATTGGCTAAGTTAGTGAGATCGATGGAAGGGTCTGTCAAGGTTTGTCTTAGACACCATAGAAATAGTGAGATAAGAGAGCTGCCAATTAAAATCATTAATCGAACTGCCAAACTTATCTTAGACATTAATTGATTGATTAATTTTAATTTGAGTAGCCAAAGGACTCGAACTCAGCCATTGAGCCACAATCAGGTCTATTTGGTCTAATCAAAGCATGAACTTGACCAACTATAACTATTATATTTGATTTAGAGTGTTCTTGATCTAATCTAAATCAACGTTTGGTTAGATTTGATCAACAACTCTATTTAGTCTATTATTTGATTCTAACCCTAGGTCTAACCTAATTAAATGAACTGATTTGAGCTAACCCATATCCTATGTTTTATGCAATGTCATTAGATCTTAAATTCATAATTCTAGATCCAATGATTCAACTGTTAATTCTTAATTAAGTATAATATTGAAATAATTTTGATGTAAATTTATTGCATTATGAACATGGATATTAATTGAAATAATTTCAACTGTGAACTATTTATATTAAACTTTTATGCCAAGTTTACATCATATGTCATTGGTTTTTTAGATCTTAAAAATTAATTTTTAGATCAATATTTAACAATTAAATATATTCAAAATTGATCTAAATATCATGCATACATCATATGTATTATAGCAACATTTAGATCTCTATAGATTACATCATATGCAATATGTAATTCAGATCTTAAAACTAATTTTCATATCTAAATTTATTTTATTAAAATTATAATAAATCATAAATTTTTTTAGATTTAATCTAAATATGTTCATGATCAAAATAATTTTAAAATTTTTTTCATTGCTTTTCTTCATGAGATTTGATCATAATGGCACCCTTACATATTATAAGAGAATCCGTCGAATGGACCAAAAAGGGACTTTAATCTTTGCTTTCTCTTATGATTGGATGATCTGATGATCATCTCAATTTGAGTATTGGGCTACTAAGTTCAGAAATCTAATTTTAAAAATCAATTATATCTACATGTGCAATCATCAGAAAATCTAGGCGTGCACATATGAATATGATCATATATAACATGACATGCATCTAATTTTATTATATCACTGCATCATACTTTATTTCAGATCTGAACCTACTTTTATACAACATATAAAATAAATATTTCAGATCTAAAATTGCATAAAAATCTATTCAAAAATATAAATGAATACATAGAAAATAAAATTTTGATTAAACCTATTATTATGTTGTACAGAAATCTATTTATAAATAGATCTAAAAATCTATCAAAATAGATTCAATTCAGATCTTGAAATAACTCCACAAAAAATTATTAAAAATTAATTTAAAATATATCTTAATTAGGTAGTTATTCTAATAAAAAATTTTACAACAAAAATTCTGTTATAACAGATTTATAACAAACCATAATCAACTATTGATTTGAATCTTGAAATCTGATCAAAACTAGATTAAAAAAATTTAGATTAATAGGTCTAATTCAGGTTTAATTTCTAAAAAAAAAAATGATCACATATCAGATGTGATCATACCAGAAAAAATCAACTATGCATCCATATCTTGGAACCTGGCTCTAAAACCAGTTGAAGGAAAAAAATTGATTCAAATCAGATCTCCAGGGAAGATTGAACAGATTTTTATTTAAAAATTTTTTAGAATCATTATAAATTATCTTAGATGTTTAGTAGATTTGAGATCAAGATGTTGGAAAATATATCTCAAAAGTCAATCGTTAACCTGTTGACGGTTGAGCAACCTTGTATTGTAATTGATTTGTTAATAAATAAAATATATTTTTCATATTTTCATCACAAGTTCTCATCTTCTAATGAACTTCGTTGTTGTGATAAAGTCCTTAGGACTATTTAGGTTCGATAAAGAGAGAATTTATCGATTAGTCCTTAAAACTATTCACGATCAAATGATGGACTGTTAATAAGGACGACAGCCTCTATCGAGCATAGGTCACTGTAGGCCATATGGATTGGTTGTCCTCTTAACCAAGGAGTGTGGAGACACTGGTATGGCATATAGATAAGATGTAAGGATACATTATCATGGAACGTGACCAACTCCAGAGCATTCTACTGTCGAGAATGTCTCTGATGGAATATATGTATAAGTGTCCCTTAGACCTGAGATCGCCTCAGTGACTTGCAAGCAACTCACTGTACTTTGGTACTGGACTAACTGAATTTCTAATTTAGTGATAGAAAACTTTTGGGCACAGTCAAGTACTTGCAAAGTCGGAGTGTGATCAAGATAGGATTGACCACTCCAAGAGTTGGAGAAGAATGAGTCGTTGTATTTCAATTTAGCAAAATCTTGGCCAGGGTAATCCATCAGATGGATTTGATATTTTAAAATACAATGTGGACAACCTGATCAGAGTTGACAGTTGAACTCTGAGGTGTCCTATGAGCATTTTGGTCAAGGAGATGAATTATATGAAAACTATATCCGCATGGGTTCTAAGAATGTTGTTCTATATATTCGACCTATCCGGCCGTTGGGTACCATTGCTAAATGATCACTTCAATTGGTACAGAAATTTATTCCTGTGCTACCGGCTTAGGTTCGGACCTAATGAGGTCACACACATTAGAGTTCATGATCCGATCAGATGGTTGATCAATGATTAAGAATCATTCTAGGGTTAAATGATTAAGAATCATTCTAAGGTTAAACGTTCAATATGATTGACATTTAACCTAGTGCAAGTATTGCAGGAGGATCGATTAGTAATTCAATTGCTAATTGGCTTAATTTGATTAAGCCAAAGGGCTGAGATTAAGTTTAATTGAATATAATTTAATTAGATTTAATTTGGGCTTGATTGGATCAAGTTCAATTGATTTATCAGATAAGCCAAGTGCAAGAAAAAACTAGTCATAGTTCAAATAGGACTTGGGTCAATCGAATTTTTAATTTGATTAGAAAATTAAATCAAATTTATATCTAATTTAATCTGATTAAATTAGGCTCTTAAATGGGTTAAGATCTATTTTAGTTAGGTTGATTTGATTTTGATTTGATTTGGTTTGAGAAACTAGATTTGAACAAGTCATAGATTGAATCCTAGTAAGACTAGGATTCCACCTTGCGCCACCTTAACCCCCCACGCCCACTCTCTCTATCCCATGCCCACTCTCTCTTATTTTATGTGACAAAACCCTCTCTCTCAGGTCTTCACGCATGCCCAAAACTTTCCTCTCTTTCTCTCTTACATGGAATGTGGTTGTGGATCAAGTCAAAGTAGGAATTAGTTTGGATTTTGAATTCTATGAGATAGAGTTTTAGGAAACCAAAACTCTTTCCTTATGGCACTGATTTTATCTAATTTTTTTTTGAAATTTTTGTGACTTTTATGACACATAATATGTACCTTTTGCTAGTGGTCCATGATAGAAAAATAAGGAGGGGATGCCCAAGAGATGGGCATCCCTTGTCTTGCCATGTTTGGATAATCCTTGACTAGGTATTTAACCTAGATAAAACTCTATCATATCTCTCTATTTAAAATAAATTTCTTCATAAAATTTTTTTAAAAAATAGAGAAAAGAAAGACCTTTAGGGCATGCAAAAATCAAGGAGAAAGAAGGTTGGGGCATGGAGATACAATAGACACAAGACTAGGTGTCTTGGTGAGAGCAAAGAGAAGAAGAAGAGGGTCTTCTTCTAGGGTTGTTGTGTTCACCTCTTCCCTTCCTCCATCTTGAGTTTTCTGAGAGTATCTCAGATCTAAAACTCCTTCTCCTACTTTTCATCTTTGGAAGAGTCCTAATCAAGAAGAAGGAAGCATCTGATCGACTATCGAAGAAGGATCAGCACAGTACTAGCATACTGTATTGATTTTCTGGATCAAGACTTCTGATCGTGATTCGTGGGCTTGTGTGGATGACTCCTAGAGATCGAACACGTGTTCAGCTTGCAATATCATCCTCAAGCCCGGATCAGCAAAGTTAGAACACCTAACTTACAAGGTAATAGATCTGATCTATTATATTTTACATACATTAGATGTAGTATAGAAATATGTTGATATGATCAACATGTAGTTCTTGCTCTTTATATTTTAATTTTTGATTTAATATCATATAATAATCATGTAATAAAAATTTAGATTTAAAAATTCTCTGATTTTATAAGATAAATTTTAATTTATTTTAGTCTTCCACTGTCTGATCTTGAAAAAATTTTAAGATCTAACCCTGAAACCCTAGATCTGGTTCCTTCAATTTGCATCAAAGCCGAGATTATTTATTACATGATTATTTATACATGCTTAGATTATTTTTTAGATTAGATATAATTTATAATTTGATTGTTAAATCTGAAATTAAAATTTTTAGATCAATCACAAACTGTAGGTTGTCCTACTGTAAGGTTTACCCCTTACAGTGCAAAGATTGTCCTAGTTTGTGTAGATCTTTCTTTAATCATAAATTTGTTAGATATGATCTAGATTAAATTTATAATTTATTAGATTTAAAAGATGTTTAAATCTAAAATAAAATCTCTTTGTTAATAATTTTTGTGCAAAGAACCATCATATATTTATCCGAAAAATTTGTGCAGTTTAAAGTTAAAATTGTTTCAATTACATGAACCTGTTTAGATTAGATCTAAAGTAGTTTCATGCTTATTTCACTTGTATTTTGATTATGAATTAAACATGCAACTTGGTTGGTAGAACTATATTGTAAAAATATTTTATAAATATGAAAATTATTTTTAAAAAGCCGAACCCCAACCCTCAGCCCAAAACTTAATTGAGAATTAAGAAGTTGTTTGATTAGGTTCTAGAATTGTGAATTGAAGAATCTAAGACACAAACCATAACACATTGAGTTAATGGGTTAGTGAGAATTAGGTCTATTAATTGGGTTAGACCTAAGGTTAGATTAAAGATGGACTTAATTAGAGAATTGACTAAATCTAATCAATTGTTGTCTTAGATTAGGTCAAGGATTCTCTAGATCAATTACAATAGTTGTAGTTGGTCAAGTCCATGTCTTTAACGAGAACCAAATGGACTTGATTCTTGGCTAAGCGGTCTAATACGAACTGTTAGGTGATCTAATCAAAACTAATTAAACCAGTTGGTGTTTAAGGTAAACCAGACCAGTGGTTTTTAATTGGTAGCTCACTTACCTGGCCATTTCTGATGGTGTCTAAGGCAAGCTTTGGCAGACCCTCCCACCGATCGAACTTACCTGATCTCTTGGTGAAATTATGTTTTGATCGGATCACTTGACTATTCGAGTTGACCCATGTCAGTTAGGTAATCAGTGTGACTGATTTAGGTGCTTCTAAACCAGCCCTTTTAATGGTCTCCCTTAAGCTGACTTGGTGAAGCCAGTGGGAGGATCATGATAAGCTGGTTCATCTGACCTCCTCCTTTAAATCAATTAAATCTTCTAAAATTATTAGATTCTTAAAATGAAATAGTTATGGTGATAACTAGATCATAGCCTCCCATTAAGTAGATGATAATGGGTCCATCAGTTGGATAATTATTGGAGGCCCAAAGGTCTGGCGCTTATCGGTTGATGGAATTATCATTCATAATATGATTTCTTGACTGCATCTTTCTAAATGATGGTTAGATTAACCAACCAAAATTGGGCCTAATCATTTATTGGCTAGATGGGCCAAGTATGGTCATGTTAATGGTTGGACCTAACCAGACTTTTTTAGTGGAGGCCAAAGCCTATTGATTAGGGACTGGGGCAAAATTAAATTATTAAAAATTATTTAGAGAAATAATTGGTTATGAATTTATCCTTAGATGTACATGGGTTGGCCAACCAAAATTGAGCTTGTATGCAGTCTAAGTGGATTCTAGTACCTACTAAGAAATTAGGATAATTCTTTGAATTGGAGGTAGAGGCTACCAATTTGAATAAAATAGTGGGAGAAACCTTTTGATTAAAATTCAAATCTTTAGGTTTAATGAATCAATTACTAATTAGGTTATGATTTTTCTTTGTGCAGATATAGCCACTTCCCTATCGCTCCGATCATTGTTAGACAATGAAAAGTTGGTGGGACCCAACTTCGGTAGCTGGTACCGAAAGTTGAAGATAGTCCTGGAGCATGAACGGATCCTATATGTGATAACAGATCCTGCACCTGAGGAGCCAACTGTCCATGCACGTGGAACAGTCAGCGATACTTACCAGAAGTGGCTCAGTGATCGGACCACGGTGCGCTGCATCATGCTGGCTGCCATGAGCAACGAGTTCAGTCGTAGATTTGAGACAGCTCAGCCAAAGGACATGCTTCAAGTGTTGGAGGATGCCTTTGGCACACCCGATGACGTGGAGAGGCACAAGACTAGTTGTGCCATCTTCAACATCAAAATGCAGGATGGTGCCTTTGTCACTGATCATGTATTGTATATGATCAAGATGATGGAGCATTTGAGCAACCTCGGCTTTCCCTTGCATGAGCAACTTGGGAAAAATGCAATACTGAACTCACTGCCCAAGTCTTATCTCCCATTCCTCACTCATTATAGAATGACAAAGCCTGAAGTAAACTACCATGGGTTACCGGAGTTGCTTCAGAACTTTGAGAAGGATCACCAACTCCACAAGGAGTCGGTGAACTTAGTGGGAGGTTCATCTTCTAGTTCTCGACCCTTTAAGAAAGGGAAGAAGAACAAGAAGAAGAAAGTGAAGAAAGTGCAAGTTCAGGCTGGGACATCTGTGCAGGGCCAGACCAGAAAGATCAAGCCCGATAGGAGTCAAGCTGAATGCTTCTTTTGCAAGAAGCAGGGGCACTGGAAGAGAAACTGTCCTCAGTACATTGCCTCCCTAGATTCGAATAGACAGAGAAAGAAGCAAGCTGTTGCTGGGCAAGGTATTTATATGATAACTCCTTCCAATTTTTCTATTTGTGATATAACTGACTGGGTATTGGATACCAGTAGCCCTTATCATATTTGCAATTCGTTGCAGGGGTTGTAGGTCAGTAGGAGATTCGAGCAAGGTGAGAGGTTCCTGAATGTTAGAGATGGAAGACCAGTTCCAGTTCTAGCATTAAGAATCTTGAAACTTATATTTGAGTCCCATACCGTTGTTCTTAATGATTGTCATTTCTGTCCTAGTTTCTTTTTAAATGTTATTTCTGTAGACCTTCTGGCCAAAAGTGATTGAAATTTTAATAAAGAAATAAGTTTGTAATATCATTATGAATGGTGTTACTATTTTTTGTGGACATTTGAACAATGATGTGTATATGTTATCACAACCTGTTAATGTAGTCTATTCTATTAGCAAGCATCCTAGATTAGATAGTGTATCAGATATCTACTTATGGCACTGTAGGTTAGGTCATATAAACAAAAACAGGATAAATAGGTTGACTCAAGAGGAAATCTTTGAAGTCAGTGATTGTGAATCACTTCCAACCTATGAGTCCTGTCTTCTTAGTAAAATGACCAAGTCACCTTTTACTGAAAAAGGTGAGAGAGCTACTGAGCTCTTAGGCCTAGTACATACTGATGTATGTGGGCCCATGAGCACAAATACTAGAGGTGGATATTTCTACTTCATCACTTTCATGGATGATCTATCCAGATATGGATATGTCGATCTGATAAAACATAAGTCGGATTCATTTGAAATATTTAAATGATTCCAAAGTGAAGTAGAAAAATAAACTGGAAGGAGTATTAAAACTCTTTGATCTGACCAAGAAGGAAAATACCTTTCTTGTGAGTTTCTCACATATCTAGGAGAGAATTGGATTCTCTCTCAATGGACTCCTCCAGGAACACCACAGCATAATGGTGTGTCTGAAAGGAGAAATCGGACTCTGTTAGACATGGTCCGATCCATGATGAATTTTGCCAGCTTGCCGATATCTTTCTGGGGATATGCACTCGAATCGATCTGTTATCTATTAAATAGGGTTTCAAGTAAGTCTGTAATTAAGACTCCATATGAGATATGGGCAGGGCATAAACCAGCACTTTCACACCTTAGGGTCTGGGGGTGCCCAGCCTATGTCAAACGGTTAGTTACAGATAAACTTGGACCTAGGTCTGACAAATGCACATTCATAGGGTATACCAAAGAGATCAAAGAATATTTTTTCTACCATGCTGATGAACAAATGGTGTTCTTCAGCCTTAAGGCAACCTTTTTAGAAAAGGAGTTCCTTGGTGAAAGAACCGTTGCCTCTAAGGTTGAACTTGATGAAGTTCAACAGGTAGAAGGACCGACACCAATAGCTGAACCTGAGTCAAATTTGATTAGATCAAATTTGGAACCCAATGTACCTGCACCATTAAGACGATCCGATAGAGTACCGCATCAGTCGGATAGATACTACGTTTCTTGATCTGGGACAGTGATCCCATCGAACTCGATGAGAACGATGAGGATCCGATCATCTATATGGATGCAATGCAGAGACCTGATTTCGAGAAATGGCTTGAAGCCATGAAATCCCAAATGGAATCCATGAAGGTCAACGATGTATGGACATTGGTTGATCCACCTGAAGGGGTTAAACCCATTGGATGTAAATGGGTCTTCAAAAGGAAGAGGGGCGGAAACGGAAAGGTGAAGATCTTCAAAGTCCATTTGGTTGCCAAGGGGTATCGTCAACATTATGGTATTGACTATAACGAGATGTTCTCTTCTGTGGCAATGCTCAAATCTATTCGGATAATGCTTGCAATAGCTGTCCATCTAGATTATGAGATCTGGCAGATGGATGTAAAGACAACTTTCCTGAATGGAGAGCTGACCGAAGAGATGTATATGATACAACCTGAGGGGTTTACATCCACAGATGAGTCCAAGATGTGCAAGCTTCAGAGATCCATTTATGGATTGAAGCAAGCTTCTCGGAGTTAGAACATGCATTTTGATAAGGTGATCAAAATGTATGGCTTCGTTAAGAATGAAGAAGAGCCCTGCATCTATAAATGGACAAATGATCCAATTGTGGTATTCCTTATCTTGTACGTGGATGACATTCTCTTAATCGGGAATGACATCCCCACACTACAGGGAATAAAAATTTGGTTGTCATCGCAGTTCTCCATGAAGGACTTGGATGAAGCATCCTATATCCTAGGAATGAAAATCTATAAGGATAGATCTAAAAGGATGCTTGGGTTATGCCAGTCTACGTACATAGACACTGTGCTGAAGAGGTTCAGTATGGAGAATTCTAAGAAGGGCTATCTACTGATAGGCCATGAAATTTCTCTCTCTAAGAAGGATTGTCCGACAACTCTTGAAGAGAGAGAGCGTATGAGTAGAGTCCCATATACTTCGATCATGGGATCTATCATGTACGTCATGATATGTACAAGGCCAGATGTGGCATACTTACTAGGAGTAGTGAGTAGATACCAATTTGATCCTAAAGAAAATCACTGAAAAGTGGTTAAAGCCATCCTTAAGTATTTAAAAAATACTAAGGACCAATGGTTGGTTTATGGCGAGTCAGATCTCAAATTTATGGGGTTCACAGACTCCAGCTTCCAATCTGACCATGATGACAATAGAAACATGTTGGGTTATATCTTTACTCTGAATGGTGGAGCCATCTGCTAGAAGAGTTTCAAACAGCATATTATGGCAGACTCTGTTTGTGAGGTGGAGTACATCGCAGCATCGGATGCCATGAAGGAAGCTGTGTGGCTGAAAAAATTTATCACCGAGCTCGAAGTAGCACCCTCTCTCGATGGTCGATCCTGCTCTACTGCGACAGCACTGGTGCCATAGCTCGACGAAAAAACCCAAAGCACCCCAGCGGATGAAGCATATTTTGCATCGCTTCCACCTGATCTGGGAGATCATGGATCAAGGTGACATCGACCTTCAGAAGATCGATGGAAAGGAGAACCTGGCCGATCCTTTCACTATAGCCCCGGTGATAAAGGAGTTCAACAACCACAAGTCGAAGATGGATATTAGATACTATGCCGAGTGGCTTTAGGACAAGTGAGAGTTGTTGAAAAATATGTTTCAAAAGCTAATTGTCAACCTGTTGACGGTTGAGCAACCTTGTATTGTAATTAATTTATTAATAAATAAAATATATTTTTGGCATTTTCATTACAAGTTCTCATCTTCTAATGAACTCCGTTGTTGTGATAAAGTTCTTAGGACTATTTAGGTTCGATAAAGAGAAGATTTATCGATTAGTCCTTAAAACTGTTCACGATCAAATGATGGGTTGTTAATAAGGATGACAGCCTCTATCGAGCATAGATCGCTATAGGCCATATGGGTTAGTTGTCCTCTTAACCAAGGAGTGTGGAGACACTGGTATGACAATACTGGTATGGCATACAGGTGAGATGTAAGGGTACATCATCATTGAACGTGATCAACTCCAGAGTATTTTGCTGTCGAGAATGTCTCTGATGGAATATAGGTATACATATCCCTTAGATCTGAGATCGCCTCAGTGACTTGCAAGCAACTCACTGTGCTTTGGTACTGGACTAACTGAGTTTTTAATTTAGTGATGGAAGGCTTCTGGGCACAGTCAAGTACTTGCAAAGTTAGAGTATGATCAAGATGGGATTGACCACTCCAAGAGTTGCAGAAGAATGAGTCGCTGTATTTCAATTTAGCAAAATCTTGGCCAGGGTAATCCATCAAATGGATTTGATATTTTGAAATATAATGTGGACAACCTGATCAGAGTTGATAGTTGAACTCTGAGGTGTCCTATGAGCATTTTGGTCAAGAAGATTAATTATATGGAAACTATCTCCACATGGATTCTAAGGATGTTGTTCTACACATTCGACCTATCCGACCGTCGAGTACCATTGCTAGATGGTCACTTTGATTGGTACAAAAATTTATTTTTACGCTACTAGCTTAGGTTCAGACCTATGAGGTCATACACATTAGAGTCCATGATCCGATCGGATGGTTGATCAATGATTAAGAATCGTTCTAGGGTTAAACGAACAGTACGATTGACATTTAACCTAGTGCAAGTATTGCAGGAGGATTGATTAGCAATTTGATTGCTAATTAGCTTAATTTGATTAAGTCAAAGGGTTGAGATTAAGTCTAATTAAATATGATTTAATTAGATTTAGTTTGGACTTGATTGGATCAAGTCCAATTAGTTTATCGGATAAGCCAAGTGCAAGAAAAAACTAGTCCTAGTTCAAATAGAACTTAGGTCAACCTAATTTTTAATTTGATTAAAAAATTAAATCAAATTTAAATCAAATTTAATCTGATTAAATTAAGATTTTAATTAGGTTAAGATCTATTTTAATTAGGTTGATTTAGTTTTGGTTTGATTTGGTTTGAGAAACCAAATTTGAACAAGTCATAGATTGAATTCTAGTAAGACTAGGATTCCACCTTGCGCCACCTTAGCCCCCCACGCCCACTCTCTCTTATCCCACACCCACTCTCTCTTATTTTGTGTGATAAAACTCTCTCTCCCAGGTCTTCATACATGCCCAAAACTTTTCTCTCTTTCTCTCTTATATGAATGTGGTTGTGGATCAAGTCAAAGTAGGAATTAGTTTGGATTTCAAATTCTATGAGATAGAGTTTTAGAAAATCAAAACTCTTTTCTTATGGCACTAATTTTACCCAGATTATTTTTGAGATTTTTGTAGCTTTTATGGCACATAATATGTGCCCTTTTCTGGTGGTCCACGGTGGAAAAAGAAGGAGGGGATGCCCATGAGTTGGACGCCCCTTGTCTTGCCATGTTTGGATAATCCTTGACTAGGTATTTGACCTAGACAAGGACTCTATCATATCTCTCTATTTAAAATAAATTTTTTTATAAAATTTTTGTAAAAAATATAGAAAAGAGAGACCTTTGGGGCATACAAAAATTAGGGAGAAAAAAGGTTGGGATGTGGAGATACAATAGACACAAGACTAGGTGTCTAGGTGAGAGCAAAGAGAAAAAGAAGAGGGTCTTCTTCTAGGTTTGCTGTGTTCACCTCTTCCCTTCCTCCATCTTGAGTTTTCTAAGTGTCTCAGATCTAAAACTCCTTCTCCTACTTCTCATCTTTGGAAGAGTCCTAATCAAGAAGAAGGAGGTATTTGATTGACCATCGAAGAAGGATCAGCGCAGTACTAGCATACTATGCTGATTTTCTGGACCAAGACTTCTGATCGTGATTTGTAGGCTCGTGTGGATGACTCCTAGAGACCGGATGCATGTGTCTCACAACATCATCCTCAAGTCTGGATCAGCAAAGTTAGAATGCCTAACTTGTAAGGTAATAAATCTGATCTATTATATTTTACATACATTAGATGTAGTATAGAAACATGTTGATATGATCAACATGTAGTTCTTGCTCTTTATATTTTAATTTCTGATTTAATGCCATGTAATAATCATGTAATAGGATCTTAGATCTAAGAATTCTCTGATTTTATAAGATAAATTTTAATTTATTTTAGTCTTCCACTGTCTGATCTTGAAAAAGTTTTAATATCTAACCCTGAAATCCTAGATCTGGTTCCTTCACAAGATGTAGGGGTTTTTTGAACTAGATGTTTTATGAGATCTGAATATATAGATCCTCTACATCATGCACGTGTCAGGCTCTACAGGAAAGAGAGATGAAGATCTTCGCATCAATCCTTCAGAAGGAAAGCAGGAGAGGTTGAGATCTGATCTCACAGCACCTTGGATGAGATTCTTCACCCCAAGATGATGCACGTCAAGGACCCTCTATGCCAAGAAAGAAACCACGCCTCCCTTTATCGCACAACCCCTTCTCACGGTGATTTTTCTTTACTTTTGTCACACAAATCGGATTGCATATCACCGGTGATAAGGTCCCCTCCTTTAATAATTGATGCCCCATCTTATCTGATCATATACCCAATTAGTTAGGACTCTAATTCAAGTCAGATTTGAATTGATTCCTGTCCTTATCCAAGTAGGAAACTGAAGGGAGAAAGGATGCCATGCTAATGCATCATGATGTCTCACGCATGCACAAATAAGGAGCGAAAAAAATCAGCACTCCCTCCTTCTCTTGGTCAGCCAATCATTAGAGAGAGTCCTAGGGTTTTGAGACTCTTTGGATGTAATCCAATTTAGTTCAAATCAAGCTCAATTCGAATGCAATTTAAACATGATTCGAACCAAATTCAAAGAGACTGTCAATCCTAATCTAATTAGGATTCCAGTCTAAGTCTAACTTAGAATTTTAATCCAATCAAGTCTAATTAAATTAGATCTAATCTAAAATAATTAAGACTCAAAATTAATCTCTCAAAATTTTTTTGGATCATAGATCAGATCAAATTCATCCCTAAAATTATACCTGCACCTCATGTCCAGTGCTAGCTAGACATAGTCAACTGTTTAATCCCATATGACCTTTAACTTAATTTTTAATTAAGCTAATCTCTTTGTTTAATCAAGTTATGTACTTCCAAATTGAACATATAGATGTTAGGTCAATTCTTTCCTACGTTGATTGATTTTATGCATGACTCCATAGGTTCGAACACTAAACTGGTAGTATAGAAATTATTTTCTGTACTAATCGAAGTTACATCTAGTAATGATTTTTGATATTCAGATAGGTTGAATATTTGTAAAGCAATATTCAAGAATCTTGAAATATAGTTACCGCATAATTCATCCTTTTTCTTTTTGATCTTGAATGCTCAAGACAATCCAGGACTTAACTATCAACCCTGGTTGAGTCATCCACATTATATTTCAACTTTTTAAATCTATCACATGGATTATCCTGACCAAGATTTTACTAAATTGAAATACAGTGATGCATTAACTCTGATCTTTTGGAGGGATCAATCTCATCTTGATCCATACACAGACTTTGCAAGTATCTAACTGTTCATAGTAGCCTTCCATCACTGTATTAGAAATACATATAGTTCGACATCAAAGTACAGTGAGTTGCTTGTAAGTTACCTTAGTGATATCAAGTCTGAGGGACACTTATGCTCATATCCTTCATGGTTGCTCTTGATAGCAGAGTGCTCCATAGGTGAGTCATTGTTCAGTGATGATGTACCCCTACATCTCACCTATATACCTATTAGTGTCTCCACACTCATTGATTACGAGGACAACCAACCTATATGGTACATAATGACCTATACTTGATAAATGTCATCGTCCTTTAATGATATACCATTTGATCATGAATATATTTAAGAACTATTTGATAAATCCTTCTTTATCGATGGTCTTAATAGTTCTAAAACTTCATTACAATATAAGAGTTCAAATATGGAAGATGCACAATTTGTGATGAAAATGTCAAATAATTTTTATTAATTTATAGTTCATATATAAATTATAAAGAGCACAATCATCCAAACGATTGACTTTAAAATATATTTCTTAACACCATATTCAGAGAAGAATTTTGATTCAACCATGTGCTAGCTTGGTACATCTAAATTCAATAGGATTTCACCAAATCCTAATCTATTTGAGACTTCACAAGCCCAATTGGATCAATTCAAGATTAAATTTCTTATTATGTGATCTCATAGATTCAATTCTGTTTGATAGTCAGATATACCATGATCTCCATCATAGTATCATTGAAACTCCTTTCAATGGGTTGGAATGATTTCAATTCACACCTATCAAGGATCATCGATCCAGTATGATCCTAGTGAGCTCTCACAATCTCCGAGTGATATCTAGCAATATATAGTGACAAGCCAACAGAACTGAAAAGATGAATCTCAAGGTGCAGTTACCGTATGATTCGAATCTTCTATTATGAGTCTCGACAAGATAGAGGTCAAGGATAACTCGTCAAACTTCATTTTTGTCATATGTTAGAATCAATCGAATCGAGTCCGATGTGAAACCTTATGAAAACACCTTTACATCATTCACACTATTATGACCATAGGTTTTTGGATTGAATCTCATAATCTACATCAGACTATTTCTCTTCTACCGAGGTTGATAGATCTCATCTTAGTACAATTCAATTCCTACAATGAACATACTGCAGCCAACATACACTTTAAGGCTCCATATGACTAGGAGATCGAGTTATGATGTAGTCAAATTACAGCATCCTCAAGATGAACTATTGATACACCTCAAGTCAGAGAACTAAACACACTATTACAGCTATGAGTAAGTCAATGACGAGAAGTTAGATATCTTTGTGACTACTCGGGATTGGTCATGCTCAGTACCCTTATTTTTATCAAGCACTTGCACTTTTGCTTCGGTGTCTCTACATCATAAATTCAAGACTCACCTACTTAAAGAAAGTGATCATACATCAATTTTTTTAGATCAATCACTATCCCAGTGATGACCCTATGATCAAAAGCAATTTATGAGTTAACTAATAATAACACATATCTCAAATTTTTAACTCTTAAGAATATGGTTATCGTACCCATTAACTCAATTAATGATTCATAGACACAATAAACTCAGATGTGAATGGATAAAAATCTAAATTTTATTAATATAAAAGTCAATTATACAAATTATGTCTTAAGAAAGTTTTACAAGTATCGGACAATCTGACTTTTAGGATATACATCTAACTTTATTTTCGATTTCCCTCTACACTCTCTAGATTTTTTCAACTGTTGCTACCAAGCAGAAGCCTAACTAGTTAATTTTAAGGTAGTGAGTTTTATTTTTTTATCGTTATGTACCTCTTTGTATTCGAAGATATGCTTGATCTGATCTAGCCAATCGAAGAACATCTCCATTTGTAGAGCATCCAAATATTCAAGTAGATCTACTCCTATGGAATCAAACCAGTAGGTTGGATGGTTAAACAAATTGTCTTATCCTTCATGCCGGTGTGTGGGAGCAACCCTATAGAAAGGATTCTCAAAATTTGAAGCCTCACCCTTTGATCTACGATCTTTTGGATCCACCTCAAATCTCACCTCCTTGATTTTCAAATGTGTAGGATGTTGGATGTATGTCCTAGAAGTCAATATGGCTGACACATTGTATTATTCTAGAGCATAAATTTATACTTAAAACTTTGATTTGATTAATAAAAAGGATAGTTTTTATTTTTCATTCAAGTGTGATGTGTCTTTGAAATGTTCAAGAAATTAATGCTTAAGATACATATTTTCAAAGAGTTGAGAATTAGAGGTATATATAATTAATTCTTAAATTATTTTCGATCATAGTATCATCATGGAGACAGTGATCGATCCAGATAAATTGGAGCATAGATCACTTCTTTCGGGATAGATGAGTCTCTAATTATAATGTAGAGATACTAAGCGACAAGTGCAGTAGTTGTTAGAGAACAATTAGTACTGAGCATGATCATACGAGAGATCATATGAATTTCTACTCAATCATCAATGATCATCTCGATGCTATAGTTGCATGAATAGTCCTTTGATCTACGATATCATGATAGCTCATGGTGAGGTCGTTGGAGTTTGACTGTACATAAACATGGCTTCTTAGCCACTTGAGTCCTTATAGTGTATGTTGGCGATAGTTGGTCCATTGTAGGAGTAGTGTGCACATCTAGATATAATTTATCGATCTTGAGAGAGAGGAGTAGACTTGTGAGATTTGAGAAGCTGAGTCCTTAAGTCTATGGCCACAGTAGTGTGATTGATGGAAAAAAGTTTCTATGCAAATTATTTTTGGACTTGAGCTGATTGCATCTATCACATGACTAATGTCGAGGTTTGATAATTTATTCATGATCTGCCATCAAGTCGGAACTCACGATAGAGGGACTGAATCATATGAAAACTATACCTAGAGGTTCTTTATTTGGTACTGTTAGATTGTCATTACATACTGCTAGATATCACTGGTAGATTGTGAGAGCTCATTAGGATTGTTCTGGATCGATGATCTTTGTCAAGTTAAAGCAGATTGTTTCGATCTATTGAAAAGAGTTTTAATGATACTATGATAGAGATCATGGTATATCTTACTACTAGACAGAATTGAATCTATGGGGTCACACAAACAAGAAAATCAATTTGAATTGATTCAATTGGACTTGTGAAGTCCTAATTGAATTAGGATTTAGTGAAATCCTATTAGATTTAAAAAAGTCTTGCTAGCACATGGTTAAACCTAATTCTTTTTTGGACTTAGATTCCTTATTTGATAAGGATTAGACCAAGTTAGTTACATGCATTAGACCTAATCCAAATTGGATTTGGAATTGGGTTCAAGGGGCTCAATTGTTGGGCACCAACATGCTTTGGATCAAGCCTTTAATGCACCATTTGATTTGATCAAATTGGGCACACCACATATGGAAGAATTAGAGGGACCACAGCTCCTAAAATCTGATTTTGGAGCATGGGCTATTGGATAGCATGAGAGGGGCGCACGCCCATCTACTTGTGGTGTGAGGAATCCTAGAGGGCCAATAGTTGGTGCCTCATCCCTTTTCCTTATGAGATAAGGAGTGTCTAAGGCTTTAAAAGAAGGAATCATAATGAGATTAGGAATCCTCTTTAAATAGAGATTGGAGTTTGGTTTGAACTCCAATTAAAGGCCTATTTAAAGGGACCCCTTCTTAGCCTTATGGGAGAAAAAAAACCAAATCTCCACACCAGCCCTTCCAAGTCCCCACACCTCCCCTCTCTCCCTCTATTTCTCCAACGCCCAAAAGCTTGGGCATCCTAGCATCCACATGCCCAAAAGGTGTTTGGGCATCCCCTCTTTCTTTCAATCTTTGGTTGGTGGCTGATCTACATCAAGGAAGATCCAAGGAAGAAGAAAAGGTTGATAAAAAAAAGTTGATCTAAAGGATCCAAAGGTTGATCAATTACATGTAAAGAAAAGAAGAGAAGCAATCCAAGCTGTTCTTACATGGATACCCATAGAGGCTCGGTACTTGCATGGCTAAGAGAGAACTTATTCATCTTTCAGATTCAGATTCAAGAAAAGAAAAAGCAAAACAGGTATATGATCTAATCACATATTTTTATTTTTAGATTAAAAATTAGTATATATTATTTTCAGCATATGAACTAGATCTTTAGGTGCTTTGATCATATGTAGGCATGTTCTAGATTAAAAGAAGTTTTAATTTATTATTTTGTTATTTTGTTCTTTGAAAAGGTTTTGAAATTTGCATACACAAGCACCATACGAAATTTCAACAGTAGTATTAGAGCCATGAATTCATATGTATGAAAATAGCATGCAAGTTTTGAAAAGGATTTTCAAAATCTGATTTTTAATCATACATGAGATGTATAGATGTTTGATTTAGATCTAAAATTCATTTAGATCTGATTTATAAATTATATATGAGGCATATGATGGCATGCTTAGGTCTGAAATTTGTTTAGACATGATTTTTGATTTATGTATGAGATACATGAAGGCATGCAAAGATCTAAAATTTTATCTAGATCTGAATTTTATTTCATGTATGCGATATATGATGGCATGTCAAGATCTGAAATTTAAATTAGATCTAAATTTTAATTCATGTATGAGATATATGATGGCATGTCAAAATTTGAAATTTAGACTAGACCTAAATTTAATTCATATATGAGATATATGGTTGTATGTTGAAATCTAAAAATTAGTTTCGAGATCAAAACTTATTTTTTATGCAAAAAATTTAGATTTGAAATTTGGTTTTAAGATCTAAATTTTATGTTTATGTATAAGGGTTTGGTCATGGGTAGATCAAATTAGGTCATACAATTAGATTACATCTAGAATTTTTGATTTGAGCATAAAGGGTCTAAATCGATTTAGGGATTGATGAAATCAAGTTAAGTATTGATTAAGATTAGATCAACAGAGCTTTAGATTATACAATCATTATTGATCAAATCGATTGATACTCATATATAGAATCAATTAATCTAAGGACCTAATTTGACTCTATGGCTTGAGCTTTATTTACTTATGTAAATCTATTTGGATCAATTAACCAATTGGTATCTAAGACAAGTAATTGAGAGATAGTTACTTAATTAAGATCCTTGATCCTTCAAGGGGGAGCCTCCCACCAATATCCACTTACTGATCAATTTGGAAGATTGTGTCTTGAATATAGTTACTTGGTGGTTTGGTTTAGCCCGTGCCAATTAGATCAATCATTTGATGATTGACTAGATGAGATCTGAACTAAATCTCTCCATGACTATTAAGTCTAAAGGTCTTTTACCGTTGTAGATGTGTGGGTGTGCTACTGATGTTGATTGTTCTCGGCTGGTCATGGTGGTTCAGTTATATCGGGAACATGCAACCACTCTATTAGCAAAGAGTTGCTTCAGGGTTAAGATGGGATTGGATCCAATAACTATCAGGTGAGGGATCTAATGACAGCTTTACACCTGCGAGTGAATGGTGGGTTAAGCTTAACTAAGAAGTGTAGTCAATAAGTGTCAAGTGAGTCCACATAACTTAGAGACCAAGTCACTGCAACATGCTTAGAGAAGCATCAGGATAAGGAGTTATCCTCGCATCAGTGTACGTATTACCAGTAACTGTTATGTGAGGTGTATGACATTGGTAGGACCGTAGCACCCACTAAAAATCCAATTATCGCATTAAGATTTTTGCTTCTCCACCCAGGGAGTGTAGGGATCCTCAAAAATAGTGAGAGTCTATTTGCTTCTTAAAGTCCTTAGAGCAAATGTAAAGTTTAAGTATAAATATCTAACTTGAATCTCTACTCTCGTAGTTAAATCATATCAGCTTCGAATTCTCTAGCCCGCATCCTTGAGTCCAATCATTTAACCAAAATTAATTTTAAAAATTGACTCAGAAACCTTAAGATTGTCGTGATTTTGAAAAAATTAAGACATGTACTTGTTCAGGACCCTCTCAGTTTTATCAAACCATCCTAGTGCTGAGCAAAGAGCAGCATTTGATAAATGGATGGATGATAACCGTCGGGTTAAGTGCTATGTGCTAGCTTTCATGTCAAACGAGTTGTAGAGCCTGTATGAGCTTATGCCTACTACCAGGGCTATGATCACTTACCTACAAGAGTTGTATGGTGAGGAGAGCCACACTACTCATTTTGAAGTATCCAAAAGGCTCTTCAATATGAAGATACGCAAAGGGCAGTCAGTCCATGAACATTATATGATAATAATCAAGGACCTTGAGGAGCTTGAGAAGCTCAGGCTGAATATGCAAAAGGAATTACAAGTGTATTTGATCCTGCAATCTCTTACGAGTTCATATAGTCAATTTATTATAAATTTTATGAACAAGTTAGAGTGCACCATATTCGAGTTGGTCAACATGTTGGTTACTACCGAGAAAATCTTGAAAAGTTTAAGGGGCACTGTTCTTATTGTGGAGTGGATTTCTTCATTCAAGAAAAAAATTGGTTAGAAGAAGAATAATTAGCCTACGAAGAAGCAGAAAAAGGAGAGTAAGTCAAAGAAGGATGCTCCGAAGAAGGCAATAGCGAAAGAAAATATTTCTACTATGATGCTGATGGTCATTGGAGGAGGAATTATCCACTTTACTTGGAAAGTTTGAAGACCAAGAACGGTGATACACCTTTGGAAGGTATATCAAGTTTGCTCGTAATTGAATCTAACCTAGTGATTTCTTTTATTTCTAGTTAGATATTAGATTTTGATTTTAGTGCTCATATATGTACTTCAATGTAGTCTCTAATAGAAAGTAGGAGGTTGAGGCAAGGTGACATGATCTTTCGGATTGACAATAAAGCAAAGGTTGCTGCAGAAGCCGTTGGCATCTACCCTCTTTGATTACTGTTAGAATTTGGATTAGATTTAAAAGACTGTTATTTTATACCTATAGTTAATTAAAATTTAATTTTCGTATCTGTACTAGCACAGAATGGATATGATTTCAATTTTAATAAAGACTTTTGTTTCATTTATTTATGAAATAAATTAGTTGCACATGGTCTTTTAATTGATAGTCTTTATCATTTGTATGTTGATATGAATGTGAATATTAATGAGCAAGTAGGGAGTGCCATAGGTCAAAAGAGATCCAAAGATGAAGTTAACTAGAAGTATATGTGGCACATAGACATAGCCATATTGGAGAGGATAGGATAAACAAACTGAAAAAGGATGAGATCCATGACTCTTTTGATTTTGAGTCATACCCAGCTTGTAAATCTTGCTTTCAAGAAAAAATGATCAAGCTTCCCTTTGTGGGACATGAGGAAAGGGCCACTAATATACTTGCTCTAGTGCACATGGATGTGTGTGGGCCTTTTGATATGTAGGTTAGGGGTGATTATAACTACTTTATTACTTTTACCAATAATTTATCATGGTACGGATATGTGTTTCTGATGAGACATAAGTTTGAAGCCTTTGAAAAATTCAAAAAATTTAGAAACGAAGTAGAGAAACAAACTAGCAAACTGATTAAGATCCTTCGATCTGATCGAGAAGGAGAATACTTTAGTAAAAAATTTTTGGATTATTTTAAAGACAACGATATAGTTTCTGAATGGACTCCTCCTAGTATGCCTCAACTCAATAGGATATCCGAAAGGAAGAATAGGACCCTATTAGATATGATTAGGTCCATGATGAGTTTCACTGATTTACTCTTATTTCTTTGAAAATATGTCTTATTAAATATAATATATATATATATTTATTAAATAAGATTCTTTCTAAATCCATTCTTACCATACCATATAAGATATGGCATGGTAAGAAGTTGAGTCTAGGTCATCTAAAGATTTAGAGATGTCTAGTCTATGTCAAAAAATAGATGGTTGACAAACTAGAGGATAGATCTATCATAGCTCATTTTATTGAGTATCCGAAAGAATTCATAAGATATTACTTTTACTTTCCACATGATCATTATATGATTGTGAGTCATCATGCCATACTTTTAGAAAAATAGTTTATCCAGGATGGTGGCAATGGAAGATTAATTGAGCTTGAAGAGAAAGTCTCTGAAGAGCAACGAGCTATAGATCCTCAGGAACCTATTATTGAGCCAGTAATTAATATTCCTCCACCACCTCGTAGATCTGTAGGGTCTCTCTTTCTTCTGAAAGGTATATAGATATGCTTATAGAGGATATAGAAGAAATGTTCCTTATGGGAGATAAGGGTCATGGAGATGATTCGAATACCTTTGATGAGATGATGTCTGACATTGATTTCGAGAAATATTTAGATGCAATGAAGTCAGAAATTGACTTGATGCACTCGAACCAAGTATGGACCTTAGTAGATCCATCCGAGGGTATAGTACCCATTGAGTGTAAATAGATCTACAAAAAAAAAAGGTGCAGATGGTAAGGTAGAGAGCTATAAAGCTAGGCTTATGACAAAAGATTATAATCAGTACTAAGGCATTGACTATCATGAAACTTTTTCGTCTGTAGCTATACTTAAATCCATCCGCACCCTACTTGCTATTGCAGCTTATTATGAATATGAAATCTGGTAGATAGATGAAAAAACTACTCTCTTGAATGGATATCTTGAAAAAGATATCTACATAGAGCAGCCTTTGAATTTTACTTTCGATGATGGAGATCATAGAGTCTGCAAGCTGCAAAGGTCTGTGTATGGATTAAAGCAAGCTTCTCAAAGTTGAAATCTTCATTTTGATGATGTGATCAAATTATTTGGTTTCATAAAAAATGAGAAGGAATTCTGTGTATACAAAAGGGTCAGTGAAAGTATAATAATATTTTTTATATTATATGTGGATGATATCCTCCTCATTGAACATGATATTCCAATGCTGACCTTGGTCAAAAAAAGATTATCCAAGGAATTCTCCATGAAAGACCTAGGCGAAGCATACTATATTCTTAGAATTAAGGTCTATAGGGATAGATCTAAAAAGATGCTAGGCCTATCATAAAATCTATATATAGAAAAAGTATTGAAGAGATTCAGCATGAAAAACTCTAAAAGAAGACTTTTACCTCTTAGGCATAGTATTCATCTTTCTAAGATGATGTGTCAGATCATATTTGAGAAAGTTCAGTACATTAGTAGGATTCCTTATGCCTCGACAATAGGGAGCTTCATATATGTCATGCTGTGTACTCAACCTGATATTGTCCTTGCTGTGAGTGTCACAAGTAGGTATCAGTCGAATCCAGACGAAGAGCACTGGATAGCTGTGCAGAATATCCTTAAGTATTTGAGAAGAACTAAAGATTTGTTCTTGATCTTTGAAGAAGGCTCTGAGTTGCGAGTCGAGGATTTTATTGATTCAAACTTCATATCTGATCCTAATGATAGAAAGTCTACATTAGGATATGTATTCGTATGTAATGGTGGCACAATCAGCTGGAAGAGTTTCAAGCAACCCATCATAGTAGATTCAACCATAGAAGCTGAATATGTTGCTGCTTCAGATGCTGCAAAGAAAAGCTTCTAGTTCAAAAAATTTATTGCAGAGCTTGGTGTAATGACATCGGATACCATACTACTGTATTGTGATAATAATGAAGCCATAGCACTTGCTAAGGAGCCTAGATCTCATTAGAAATCTAAGCGCATCGAGCGGCGGTACCATATCATATGCGACTATATTGAAAAGAAATATGTTAAAGTACGAAGAGTAGACTCCACGAATAATATGATAGACCCATTGATAAAGCAGTTGAGCCAGCCCAAGATGAAAGTCTACTTTGAGAAGATGAGACTTAGATTAGTAGCCAATTGGCTTTAGTCTAAGTGGAAGATTGTTGAATATATGTCTTAGAAGTCAATATGGTTGACACATTGTATTATTCTAGGACACAAATTTATACTTAAAACTTTGATTTGATCAATAAAAAGGATAGTTTTTACTTTTCATTCAAGTGTGATGTGTTCTTAAAACATCCAAAGAATTAATGCTTAACATATATATTCTCAAGGAGTTGAGAATTAGAGGTATGTATAATTAATTTCTAAATTACTCTCATTCATAGTATCATCATGGGGATGGTGATCGATTCGGATAAATCGATGAATAGATCACTTCTTTTGGGGTAGATAAGTCTCTAATCTATAGTGTAGAGATACTAAGCGGCAAGTGCAGATAGTTGTTAGAGAATAACTAGTACTGAGCATGATCATACAAAAGATCACGTGGATTTTTACTCAATCATCAGTGATCATCTCGATACTGTAGTTGTGTGAATAGTCCTCTGACCTACGATATCACGATTGCTCACAATGAGACTACTGAAGTTTGACTGCACATAAACATGACCTTTTAGCCACTTGAGTTCTTATACTATATGTTGATGATAGTTGGTCTACTGTGGGAGTAGGGTGCACATCTAGATGGATTCTATTGATCTTGAGAGAGAGGAGTAGTCCTATAAGATTTGAGAAGCTGAGTCCTTAAGTGTGTGGCTATAGTAGTGTAATTGATGGAAAGGAGTTTTATATGAATCATTTTTAGACTTGAGCTGGTTGAATCTATCATATGACTAATGTCTAGGTTTAATGATTTATCTATGACCTACCATCAAGTCGAGACTCACGATAGAGGGATTGAATCACATGAAAACTATACCTAGAGATTCTTTATTCGGTTCTACTGGGTTGCCACTACATACTGCTGGGTGTCACTAGGGGATTGTGAGAGCTCACTAGCATCATTCTAGATCGATAATTCTTGTTGAGTTAGAGTAGAATTATTCTGACTTATTGAAAAGAGTTTCAATAATACTATGACAGAAATCATGGTATATTTAACTACTAGATAGAATTGAATCTATGGGATCGCACAAATAAGAAAACCAATTTGGATTGATTCAATTGCACTTCTAAAGTCCTAATTGAATTAGGATTTAATAAAATCCTATTGGGTTGCTAGCACATGGTTAAGCTCAATTTCTTTTTGGACTTGGATTTCTTATTTGATAAGGATTAGACCAAGTTAGTTACATGCATTAGACCTAATCCAAATTGGATTTGGAATTGGGTTCAAGAGGCTCAATTGTTGGGCGCCAACATACTTTGGATCAAGCCTTTAATGTGCCATTTGATTTGATCAAATTGGGTGCACCACATGTGGAAGAATTAGAGGGACCATGCCTCCTAAAATCTGATTTTGAGGCATGGGCTATTGGATATCATAAGAGGGGTGCATGCCCATCTCTTTGTGGCGGGAGGAATCCTAGAGGGCCAATAGTTGGTGCCTCGTCCCTTTTTCTTATGAGATAAGAAGTGTCTAAGGCTTTAAAAGAAGAAATCCTAATGAGATTAGGAATCCTCTTTAAATAGGGATTGGAGTTTGGTTTGGACTCCAATTAAAGGCCTATTTAAAGATATCCCCTCTTAGACTTATGGTAGAAAAAAACAAAATCTCTACACCAGCCCTTCCAAGTCCCAATGCCTCCCCTCTCTCCCTCTCTTTCTTCAACGCCCAAAAGCTTGGACATCCTAGAATCTACATGCCCAAAAGGTGTTTGGGCATCCCCTCTTTCTGTCAATCTTTGGTTGGTGGCTGATCTACATCAAGGAAGATCTAAGGAAGAAGAAATGACTTATCAAGGGGTTGATCTAAAGGATCCAAAGGCTTATCAAAGGTTGATCAATTGCATGTAAAGAAAAGAAGAGGAGCAATCTCATGGATACCTATAAAGGTTGGACACTTGTGCAGCTAAGAGAGAACTTGTTCATCTTCTATATCTAGATTCAAGAAAAGAAAAAGCAAAATAGGTATTTGATCTAACCACATATTTTTATTTTCATATTGAAAATCAGTATGTATTATTTTCAGCATATGAACTAGATCTTTAGGTGCTTTGATCATAGTATGCATGTTTGAGATTAAAAGGGGTTTCAATCTATTGTTCCACTGCGTTGTTCTTCAAAAGGATTTTGAAATTTGCATACACAAGCACCATATGAAATTCCAACATAAGACATGCAGTCAGATCCACCATCTATCTCCTCAAATCTTCACACTCCAACATCAGGTCTCATTCTCATTGCATGATTTCATCATGGGCCGTAGCCGTCTGATTCACAGGTTGGTTCTTTTTACGACCCCACCAACCATCTAAACTATAGAAAAGAATCACCGCTCAATAAATCACTGGGCTCTGATGCCAACTGACGCAACTTAGGGTCATATTTAGGTGGAAAGAGAGGAAGAAGACATATGAAACAAAGGAAAAATGACAAAAGAAAGAAGAAAATCTCTTCTTTGAATTTTTATTTCAATAACTTAAATAAACTAATTACAACGTTAGCTAGGGGGCCTTATTTATAGACTAAAAGTCCTGATTCAACTATAAGAAGAAATTCAAAATAAAATAAAATAAAAAATAAATCAAAACTAGACTCCATGTTGGACTAGTACTTCTACATGCTCTCGTTGACCCATCAAATAATTAAATTAGGCTCCAAAATTTACAGTGGTGGTAAAGTTACCAGCCTTATAAAGCTCAAAAAAAGCTTTCTGGAATGGGATCATAATAGCGATTTTATCATCGGATGAGAAAGTTATGACTGTTCTAGCTCGATAATATCGAATTAATAGGATCTAGTGTAGTCAACTAGATTTTTGACCCTTTTGGATTCTGTCCCTCGCATCCAGATATCGATTAGCTAGGATGTTTGTGTCACCATCCTAAAAATCTCAGAACAAAGCACTCTCTGCTCTCTGTATTTGGTGCTCATGTATACTCCGGATAGAAGCCAAGAGCCTCTGGTTTGCTTCAGATGACTAAGGCCACCTACTGCTTGTATTTATAGAAAGATCCATCTTGATTGAGTTGCATCTCCATATCACTAGGATCCCCCTCGATAGACCCCTGACTCCACCATGTAGGTGTTCCATGCTAATGGAATTTGATGTCTGGCACGGACAAGACTCACCCCCAAAATTTGGATCCCGAGTAGACATAAATGTCAGGGTCATGCTGTTGGATAATTCTACCAAATATCATGTAGAACGAGGGCTTCCTTGCCCCGTCTAGTGTTTCGGATTAGCAATCTCATTATGATGACTGGCGGGGAAGGGGATCTACACCAGTACCCCCCTTAGCCTGAATGTCTGCTTTAGTCCTAGCTACTGTCGAGTCTATTGCTGATGGACTGTCCTCCACCTCCAAGATGGCTTGCCTTAGCTGAGCTATTGCATCCTCATGGTTCATGTCGTGACCTCTCGTCGAGGCATCCGTGCACATTGGGTCCTTTCCTTTAAGAGGCATAGAGTCATGCTCCATCAAGGGCTCCAGCCCCTGCTTAGAATGTCCTTCCTTAGTTGGGGTACTACGATCAATTGCCAACTCCTTCATTAGAAATGGTGTCTTTTCCTCCTCTGGGATCCTAACTGAGAAGATGAAGACCCTAGGACCTCCATCACTAACTGTTAACTCAGCCTGAGCCTCTAGGAGGGCTAAGGTCTTGCCTTTGGCCCTGCTCATCTTCACTAAACCTCTTCTAGAGCCACTTGGCCTTATTTCCCACACAATAGCCTCACAAGTGCCTGACCTACATCAAAGGGGGACAAGTGTGCTTGTGCTGGGTTGAGCTTGCACCTGAAGTCTTCCTAACCCACTCCAAGGCCTAGAAGGCTTGTCTACCACAGCACCTCCAAATGGGCCGTCACTCGCATCTTGATCCAGCACCAATGGGCCAAACTTATTGGCAAGCTGGACGGTGCTCAAGCTCATGCCTGAATCACTCCCAACAACAATCATGATGCCCCCATCATCCGATCCAATTGTTGATCTAGGCCTAGGTCAGAGAGGCAATCACTGACTTGCAATCTTAGCCAGCTTGATCCAGCCGTCGGATCCAGCCGGTAGGTCAACCTGACTGAGCCCACTTGAGTTGGCTTCTTTCAGAGTTGACTCACCCTAGGCTTTGACTTAGTGGGTCGAGTCGACTCGATCTCCTTCATCCCCAAACTAGTTAATCAGATAACCATCGTTGGATGGCCACCAACCATGGCCCAAGCATCATCCTCCATCCGCCACTCCCATCTCCTCCCCTCCAGCTCGAATGATGTTCTATGAACATAGGTCGATCGTCGAGCCTCCTCCTCCCCCTCCAGTCGAGCATCCCTCCTCTGGAAGATGGAAACATCCACATTGGAGATAAACTCTATCGAGGTTCTCGTACACAAATCTCTACTAGAGGAGTCCTCTGGATCATTGATCAACACCCCCAGTCTCAGTGACTAGGATAGGTTAAGCATCACACATTCTCGGGCAAATCTGAGCCTCCTTTGCTCTATCATGCATTTGTCCATTGATGAAAGCTCCTCGGCCAAATGGAGGACTTCCCAGATCATCACCTCTCCCAAGAACTCTACCAAGAGTCACGACGGTCGGAGCCAAACTAGGGCTGATTGGATAGCCTCCTTTGATGAGAAGAAATTGGGTCACCATGGCTCCACCACCAATGCCTGGCTAGCGACCACCCATGGTCGGTAAAGTACCAAATCCCTCTCCTTGGCCTCCTTGAATTGGAAGAGAAGAAATCCCTTCTCCAAACTATAGCTCGCCACCTTCCTTTCAACCTAGCCCACAGTTGGAAATCCCTTGCCATCACTTCCACCTTCGCTCTCCAGTCGAGGCTCCTCACCACCACTGCCAAGCTTGCCCAACCCTCCAATTTCTCCCTCAGATCCTTCTTTGGGAGCTCAACCACCTCCTAAAATCATCTAATGAGCTTATCCACATCCTCTAGTGATGGTTCTGATGAGACCTATACAGTGTGTCCTTGCACCACCCTCCTCTAGCTTGACTCCACCCTATCCCATGCATTTGAGACATCAAGATAGTTCTCATGCTTGCCATCTACTCTAGTGCCGCTGTTTACTGCTACCAGGCAGGCAGATCACGGTGATCAAATGGAAAGGTCTGCAATGGTCATAAAAACATGACTACTATTTTCTGACTTGTTTGGTTTGTAGGAAGAACTTTGCTTCCCAAGAATCAACTTTCTAGAAAGTAACTTCCTGACAATATGATTTTAGCATGTTTGGTTGATCATGAAAAAGTGATTTATTTCAGAGTAGCTTATATTTGATTGAACATTTACTTTTTTGAAAAAATTATGTAAAATAACTATTTATACCCTTAATAAATATAAGACCATATCTTTTTGCTCTTAAACTTTATAAAAATAATATAATAAATTTATTAATATGGATATTAATATTATTTATATTAATATGATTTGTATCAGATATATCATGGTTAATTTCTCAGAAGATTCTTCTACAATGGACTTTGATAAGTAAGATTTCGAGAAAGTATTTATAGAAACCTCTTCTATTCGAAGAAATGATTCATTGAAATAATGAGTCACTCGTTCTACTGATACGGACACATCTGAGATCAACAAATGCTCAAAAATTTCTTTAAATATCAAAATAATATTAATATTTTATAAATATTATAATATATTAAAATAAATATTATATTATATTAATATAAAATATTAAGATAGTAATAATATAATATTATATTAATTTTGTAAGGAGGAGAAAAGAAAGATCTTGGCATATATCACTATTTCATCTTAACCATTTTATTTATATTTTATAGAATTTCAATCATAGATCTTACAAGACTGTTTTTGGAAAGGAAAAAGAGCCACCAATTCCATCCTATAAAAAGTTTCAAAATCTACCTCTCCTATGGGTTCCACTTTTCATGAAACATGGGAGGTGTCTTCTCATAAAAAGAGCTTTTTTCAATCTCTGTCCTCTTAAAACTCCAACTAAATAAAGGGACTCCTTTCCACTTCCCCTCTTAAAACTCCAACTAAATAAAGGGACTCCTCTCCACTTCCCAGAAATTACCTTTTTCTCCATCCACTTTCCATAAACCAAACGAGTCCTAGATATGATCTACTATCTCTAAAATATGTATACACAAAAAAATCATTGAATTTGGAGACCTCTTGCTTATGGATCAAATAGTCAAAAAATTAGACAATCTAAATAATATAAAATTATATATGTCTTGATATATAGTTTAGAGGTCTCTAAATTATATGATTATTGTATTTTCGTAGTTTAGAGATAGTAGATAACATCTAATGGCTTGGATCATCTTTATATAACCCCCATTGTCCAATATAAGCTTGACCAAATTTGAGTGGAGATCGGAAAATCAACTATATTAACACATATATAAACATACATGCATATATTCTGAGCTTCTCTTTTCCTGATCACCATACCCATTAGAGCCCCCAATTCCGCTGAGTCATCGCAACTCTTCTTCTATCATTAGATCTGATCTCACCATATCTCTTCTTCTTTAATCGGAGCCCCTCTTATCCCACTGGTCGAAAGATGCCTAGTGGTTGCAGCAATTGTGATTGACAATGGATATGTCTCTTATGCCTTGTAGGATCTCTCCCCCCTCTCTTTCTCTCTCACACACATGTAGCTCTAGGAACCTCCTCATGGAGTCTCCCCACTTTCTTTCCTCTTTATTTATTGATCTTTTCTTTTTCTAATTGATCACACCACTTCTTATCCTAATACCTTTCTTTTGATTCTTAGAATTGGAAGTACAGCAGAGATAGTGTTGCTGCAAGGCTCTGAAGAGGCACTGATATGGCTGGAGCTAGATGCCCCGCTCGAGATCCATGACGTTGAGGGGTACTTGTAAAGAAAGTCCACACTCACCAAAGGTATTTTGGTGGGAGATCCTTCGATACTTAAGTTAGTCAGAGTTTTGGGAACAGTAGAGAGAAAAGAGAATGAGAGCCACAAAAGAGGAGAGAGTTCTCCTTCCTCTTCCCTCAGGGCTTGCCTTTCTCGAGTTGCTTGTGCTTACTTACCAGAGGGTTCTCTTCGCACCTCTTTTGTATGGAGGTTAAGCTCGTAGGCTACTAGTCGGAATCAGTGAGTTTGTTAGGTCTAACTTTGTAGGCTATTAGACCACATTTTGGCCTTTTATTAAGGATAGAATCTTTTTCATTTCTTTTGAATTGAGATTGTTGTCGGGTGTCAGGCGCAAGCTTCACCCGTGCAATTGATTGAGCCAGTGGTCCTAAGTCCGCACTTGATGTAACCTCACAATGTCATCTTAGATGAGCCTTAATGGAGAATTGGTCCCGATTGGCGGGTCTCTCCCATAACAGAGAGGTTTTGGCATTAGATGTCTATAAGGAATCAAAAAGTCTCCAAATCTTTCTTTGATCTACCATAATTGTCTAATTTCTCTCGTTCTCACTTTCCCATAGGATTTATAGATTTTTTAGATAGATTTTTCAGGTAAAATCTCCAAGAAAACTATCATGAACTAGCAATGCTCGGACCTTCTCAACGTGATATAATGAACCTAAAATTAGATCTCCTCAACGTGACAAACCAAATTGAATTTCTTAGTTTAGTTTCATTTTTATAAACCATTATCTTGGTTTCAATTTTAATTTTACATAACCGATTTAAATATGTTTTATTTTAATTTTACTCCAAACCAACGCGACCTGACCTGCGCACAACCCCCAGTATGGGAGTTGGAGTCCAATTTTTGTTTGTTCTTTTCAAGTTACGCTTTCCTTGGTTCTATATAAGTCCATGTACTGCATCTAAAGGTAAAGAAAGCTTATAAAAAAAATTAGTTTCGCATCCACATCTGATGTGAGGCGTCCCTCTCTTCACTACCTATTCCAAATTGTTTTCCTTTTAATTATTATTCTCCTTTTATCCTTTTAATTAAGAATCTTTAGAATCGATCAAATTTGACCACTACACAATCAAGGATTCCAATCTCAATCGAATGGATAATTTAGAATACAGAACTTGCAACCTATATGATGTCAATGGGATCCAACAGCATGCTAACATTCTCCATGATGCCAATAGAATATCGAAAAGATGATTGATCACAATCCTATTGACATTAACATAATCCATGGTTCCCACATAAAAAAATATAAGAAAATAAAGCCATGATAGAAATCTTGTCAATAAACTATTTTTCCATCTTAAGAGGAAAGACTGCATAACTAATCTTGTCAACCAATTTATTATCGTGGAGAAAGCCCTCAGTTAAATGAACGTGCGCATAAAAAACAAGCAACCAATGAAATCTGAACAATGAATCAATTATGCAGCTGAAGAGGGACAAGTGCAGACGCCCCACCAACTTGCCTTGGATCAAAGTGAATCATGAGAGACATTGAAGTCCCGACCTCTAAGTCAAGGCTGAGGATTCTACTTCTCGTCCCCAAGGTCTTAAATAACGTGGTATCCCATTGTAGTGGACCACAACCATCATAATAGTTATAATATCCATTATTTATTTCAAAAAATAGTTTTAAAGTTTTTATTATGAAAACAATCTCTAGAGTAATGGTTATTATAACGAAAAATAACATGTAATAACGAAAATAATATTGTTATCTTATTTTATTTTTATTCTTAAAAAATTGATTGAAAAATATTATCATATTTTAAAGCAGTGTCACGCTTGCGATATGGCAACCGCCACATACTCATGAAGAACTCTCTCCACAAGCATACAAGGCATCTTATCATGACATCATAAAGCAACAGTAAAATAAAATTTAAATAATTAATATTCAACTTTATTTTAAATAACTAAATCAAAAGTCTTACAAAATAAAATTCCATGGTCTTGCATCAAATTCTAATAAATCCTAATCTAAAACAAAATATCAAAGTCTGTCTTTAGTTCGCTTTCCTATATCGAATCTCAAAATTAAGATAGATCTCTGAATCTATAAAAATAGTAAAATAGACTAATAAGCAAGACAGTCTAGTAAGTAATGAATATCATAACTAAATATTTTAGATATTATCATATGATATGATATTCAAAAATAATGCCATGAATGAACATAAAACATATTTCAAGCTTAATAAATATTTTTAAATATTCATACATATATATAATCATAAATTTGATTTGAGTCAAAATACATATAACTCAACAGCTTAACTACGATCATGCTTATCCCTATGGCAAGGCTCAGAATAGAATGCCAACATACAACCTCCATTGGTAAGGTCTAAAAATCAATACACCATTTTCATTGGTAGGATCCAAAAATCAACATATAACCCCCAATTGGCAGGATTCAAAAATCAATGTATAACCTCCATTGGTGGGGTCCAGAATATAGTTAGGTTGAGAGCACGAAATCTGATCCATATGAAAGTACTTTTGCAACAAACATATAGATTTCATATGTTTCACTAAATATATACATAATCAATAATAAATCAATAAACTATATAATATTTCAGAAACCATTTTTTGTTGAAGACATAGTTTCATAAATCATGCATAATTAAAAAATTGATTATTTACTTTCAAAATAAATAATAAAATATCTCGAGAAGATAGTTAATTACTTATCTTTCATAGAATATTGAATGAATGGATCAATTAATCTTGAGAGAATTCTTTTGAACCTATTGTTCAAAGTTATATTTTTATATTAATTCTAATGTATAACTAAATCATAATAAAATCCCAAATCAAAACTCCATTTAAGATCGGATCGGATATTAGGTGTGTTTTTTTGAATTAGATTTCTAGGATAAAATCAAACTAATCATGGAAGATGGATCTCTAGTTTCACAAATCCAAAAAAAGAGAGAAAATATTGAAGAGAGAAAACAATCTAGAGAAAAAATTCTAGAGAAAGAAAGTAAAAAGAGAATCCGACATTTTAGAGTAAGAAAGTAGGGGTTCAGACTGAAGGGAGAGAGATGAGAGATAAACTCTCTCTTTCTTTTGACTATTTATTTATTTATTTACTTCTTTTTTTCATGAAAAAGGGGACTCACATCCCTCTCTTCTTCTTCCTTCTTGCATGGAATAGGGAAGCTTGTCTTCCCTTTGTTCCCAAGCTAGGAGAGGGTTTCTTCCCCATCGACGACACTCGTGGCTAGAAGACCAGGCCACACTGGCGATCGATGAGCCCAATCTGGCGATCGGCAATGACAATCGGTGGCAAAAAAAATAGAATAGAATGGGGAGAAATAGGGGATCCAAACCAGATTTTTCTAGATTTTTTGACAATAAATTTGGCAAAATCCAAGCTTAAATCCTGAGGAGAATGAAGGGAAGATGATCTAAAAGATTTACCTGATATTTTGGATGAAATTTTGATCTTGTTCTTTGGTAGAAATAATTGACCAAAAAATTGGAAGAAAATAGAGGAAACATAGAGAAATTAATCGTTGAGAAAACTATAGATTGGGGTCTTCAAATAGGCCTCTTAATAGGAACAAATTAGAGTTTGATTTGAAGCACTAATCCTAATTTTTTTTTCTTTTTTTAAGTTCGAATCAAAGAACTCTGGAAGAGCTCTTTTGTGAGGTCACCCATGCCCCTTTCCATGCTAAGCCTAGCACGTTCAATGCACGTGCTGGCCCAATTCTCTCTCTCTCTCTCTCTCTTTTGAATTTTAGAGTATTACATTCTTTCCTCCTAAACATAAATTTTGACCTTGAAATTTTTCTTGCTTAAGTCCTTGAAATTTTTCTGACTTGAGTTACCTCAAATCATAATCATCATCTAATTTCAAAATTGAATCTATCATCGTAATACCTTCCCAACTAAAATCTCTTATTGATTTGCTTAAAATCTATTTGGACCACTATGCTTCTGTTGTGCATTTTGATTTGAATCTATTAATGCATTTGTGTCAATTTTAAGTTTCTAAGTTGTATTATAATCAATATAAGTTATTATCCCAATGTTCCTAGTGTCTACCCACCTACATTTGTATGTTTAATTCTATGTATTATAAATTATGCACTTATGCTTTGATATCATAATAATTGTCATGCCTCTGATTCGAGATCGTGAGCTAGGGGTTATAGCAACTGCCGCATATTCATGAAGAACTCTCTCCACTAGCATGTAAGGCATCTTATCATGATATCATAAAGCAACAGTAGAATAAAATTTAAATAATTAATGTTTAACTTTATTTCAAATAACTAAATCAAAAGTCTTACAAAATAAAATTTCATGGTCTCGCATCAAATTTCAATAAATCTTAATCTAAAATAAAATATCAAAATCTACTTCTAGTTTGCTTTTCCATATCAAATCTTCGAATTAAGGTAGATATATGAATCTATAAAAATAGTAAAATAGAGTAATGAGCTAGACAGTCTAGAAAGTAATGAATATCTCAACTAGATATTACAGATATTATCATATGATATGATGTTCAAAAATAATACCATGAATGAATATATAACATATTTTTACTTAATAAATATTTTTAAATATTCATATATATACATAATTATAAATTCAATTCAAGTTAAAACACATATAACTCAACAACCATAAGTACGACCATACTTATCCCTGTGCCAGGATCTAGAACAGAGTGCTAATATACAATCTCCATTGGTAGGATCCAAAAGCCAACATATAACCCCCATCAGTAGGATTCAAAAATCAACATATAATCTTTATTGACAGGGTCCAGAATATAGTGAGGCTGAGAGCATGAAATCCGATTCGTATCAAAGTATTTTTATAATAAAGATATAGATATCATATTTTCTACTAAAATATATATAATTAATAATAAATTAATAAATCATAATATTTCAAAAATTATTTTTTATTCAAGACATAATTTCATAAATCATGCATAATTGAAAGACTGATTATTTGCTTTCAAAATAAATAATAAAATATCTCAAGAAGATAGTTCATTACTTACTTTTTATAGAACATGGAACGAATGAATTGATTAATCTTGAGAGGATTCTTCGAAACCTATTATTCAAAATTTTATTTTTATATTAATTTTAATTTATAATTAAATCATAATAAAATCCCTAATCGAAACCCCACTTAAGATCGGATCAGAGATTGGGTGTGTTTTTTTGAATTAGATTTCTAAGGTAAAATCAAACTAATCATGAAAGATAGATCTCTAGTTTCATAAATCCAAGAAAAGGGAGAGAAAATATTAAAGAGAGAGAAATAATCTAGAGAGAGAAAGTAAAGAGAGAATTCAACATTTTAGAGAGAGAAAGTAGGGGTTTAGATTGAAAAGAGAGAGAGGAGAGAGAAACCCCCTCTCTTTCTTTTTATTTATTTATTTATTTTTTCTTCTTTTTTTTATAGAAGAGGGGATTCGTGTCCCTCTCTTCTTCTTCCTTCTTCCATGTAATAGGGAAGCTTGTCTGCCCTTTGTTCTTGAGCTAGGAGGGTTTCCTCTCCACTGACAGCACTTGTGGTTGGAAGACCCCCTGACGATCGATAAGCCTGATCCGATGATTGACGATGACAATGGGTGGTGAAAAAAAAATAGAACAAAATGGGGAGAAATAGGGAATCCAAACAAGATTTTTCAAGATTTTTTGATAATAAATTCAGGAAAATCGAAGCTTAAATCCTATGGAGAATGAAGGGAAGATGATCTAAAAGATTTACTTGATATTTTAGATGGAATTTTGATCTTGTTCTTTGATAGAAATAACCCACCAAAAAATTGAAAGAAAAGAGAGAAAAAATAGAAGAATTAATCATCGAGAAAACTGTGGATTGGGCCTTTAAATAGGCCTCTTAATAGGAATGAATTAGAGTTTGATGGAAGCTCTAATCCTAATTTTTTTTTTGAAGTCTGAATCGGAGAAGAACTCTAGGAGAGTTCTTTCATGAGGTCGCCTGCATACCTTTCCACGCTAAGCCCAGCATGTGCAATGCACGTGCTGGCCCAATTCTCTTTCCTTTTTTTTTTTGAATTTTAGGGTATTACAGGAAGCCTCCAGGGACTCACATCCTAGTCTGCAAGGATGTAGGCCCCATACACATGATGCTCATGTCTTGGGTGGCATGGGAGGGAAGCCTCCGAAGACTTGTGTCCTGGTCTCCAAGGACACACATCCCGTGCAAAGAGATAGCTTGGCCAAGGGCTTGGTAGCTTGATCTTTAGCTCGATAGCTTAGTCTAGTTCTAGTTGGCAGTTGTGTGTCTAGTGTGCACAGTGCTCGTGTCTTTTGTGTTATGGAAGAGCAGCCTTTGGGGACTTGCATCCTAGTCTCCAAGTATGCGGCTCTTGTATATAAGGTGCTCATGTCTCAGGCGGCATGGAAGGGCAACCTCTAGAGATTAGCATCTAGTCTCCAAGAACATATGTCTTATCTAGAGAGAAGCAGCATATGGGACAGCCATGGAAGCCTCTCACCATGAGAGCTTGAGAGCTTTTCCATGAAAGCCCCTCATCATAAGAGCTTGAGAGCCTCTTATCATCTATGCTTGGGAGCCTCTAGCAATTCCTTCTCCTCCCCTCTTTGGGATCCCTTGGCTGTGTTTATATAGAGGAGGGAGCATCAATCTATTACGATTTGGAGGTGAAAATCGAGGGATTGCCATAACCTCCTCCTTTTCTAGATCTCACTAATATACCATAACCTCCTTCCTCATTTAGATTTTCACCAAGAATTCATTTTTTCTAATTCAAATTTTTCAAAATGCTTGCTACGTGTCAACCCATGATGGGCAGATTAGATTCAAGCTACATCATATGCTCTCCACTTTCAAGTCAGAGCCATGTTTCCCTATTCAGGTGAAGTAGTCAAGTTAGCTAGCTGCAGGCAAGTTTTGGCTCATCTTGCCTTGCCCATCTATTAAGATCATGGATTGAGAGTACAATGAGGTGTGTGTTTCTTAGAGGCAGCAATTCAAAAAGGGAGGCGGGGGGTGAATTGGGTTTTTTAAAAATTAACTTTAACTATTTATGCTAAAAATAATCTTAGAAGTATTTGTGGAGTACTTAGTAGATAATAGATAAAGGTAACATAAATACAGCGTAACCAAAGTATAGACAATCACAAATACAAGGAGATTTATAGTGGTTCGGTGCTAAACTCAATATCTACGTTCACTTTCTAAGTAAACCTAGTTGGAAATTCCAACTATACTCTCTTCAAGATTATAGTTTGACTGTTTTTATGCATTCACAATCCAACTCAATTGGTTTTACTTAGATCATCAACCACAATCTTATAACTGATTGTTTTGTTCCGAGCTCACAATCAACCCTAATTGGTTTTTGCAGAGATAACAATCAAAACCTTACACCATCCAACTTTTAGGCTTGAACCAATCCTAAGTTTTTACATCCAAAAAATTTGTTATAATAAAACAAATAAGAGATATACAAAGAATAGAGTTTAGAAATAATAAAACTCTTTTAGGTTTTGAAGAAGTCGAGATAGATAAGCTTTCAGTGTTTGGACTTCTTATTTTATTGCTTGAGATAATTGAGATAGGTTTTAATATTTTTTCTCCAAAGTAGTTGGCTTGGATTAATGCTCTCTTTCTCTCTTTCAAACTAAATGAATATAGAAAGGACTAAATCTAAGGCACACTTTAATTCCTTTCTTTTTCTCTTTTTGTTCCCCTCACTATCTTTAAGAATATAAGTCAATAAATTCTTTAAACTTTCAATGTTTCTCAAACTTGTATCTCTCTATGCATACTTCATATTTATGAGCTCAAAAATATTTATGATTAATGCTCTAGCTGTTGGAAGCTTGAAAATAGCTGTTGGAATCAATTTAGATATGTTTTGAAAAATCTGAAAAACTAGCCATTATTCTGTTAGAATTCTATGAGTTAGTTCATCCAGGCTCTTAGTCGGCTAACCTTCAACATTGAGTCAGTTGAGTAAAAATTTTGAGACAGCTTAGCAGTGGATGCCAAAATTTTATTATTTTGTCTGCCTGAGATGGGGTGACTTCAATCTTATCTTAGTTGGTTAACTTAAATGCTTGGTCGGCTGATTGATTTTTTGGATCGGCTCAGAAGACTTATTGATTTATATTATTTTCTATGTTCTTCTATCTCTAAGGCTGAGTCGGCTATCTTTCTTCATGAGTTGGCTAAACTTCAATCTTGATCATGTAACTTGATCACAGAGTCGGCTTAGAAAAAATGCTTTGAATGTTTATCTTTCTATCTTCATCCTAAGCCTGGAAATTGGTCACCTATCCAAAAATTTGAGTCATCTAAGATCCTACCTTGGTCAACTAAGATAAAAATATGGTCAGCTAAGGAATTTGTTTTGATTTTTTTTTATTTCTATCTTTTCCTCAAACTGAGACTAGGTCGGCTAAGCTTCCCACTGGATCGACTTAATGATATGCCAAGCATGCTGTAAAGTATTTTAGATAGTTTTCCTTAACCAATTTTGTTCTAGGCTAAACTTGCCTTCTCAAACTTAATTGTGCATGTGTAGGCTTGTTGAAAGATACTTCTAGACTAGACTTGTCTTTAAAATTTTAGTTTTTTTGCTTCCAATTGAAGGTCTTTACTTTGAGAATATGTATTTTCTTGAGGACTTCTTTTTGAGTAAACTAACTGAGCACATTGAGAAATCCTACAATCACTTTCAAAACATCATTTGTAAATATAATTTATACTCAAACATCTTTGACATCATCAAAATCAATTTTAAGATTAACAATCTTCTCCTTTTTGATGATGACAAAACTCTTTGAATACTATCCTTCAAGCACTAAAAGAGTTTAAAATTTTAACGAGTATATACTAGACTTTTAGTAAAGCTCCTCCTTTTTTATGTAGAAAAGGTAGGGCTGTTAAAATGATTTAGTCAATAAATTTTCAAATGAACTGTTCCTTTCTTATATAGGTGAGTAGAACTTTAGAAGATGCATCAAAAATCATTCAATCACTCCATGTCTACAATCCATGCATTAATCTTTCATTTGCTTTCCTTTGTCTCTTCCCCCTTTTGGTTTAGTTCCTCTTCTTCACATTTTCTCCCCTTTTTGTCATTATCAAAAAGATATATAATTAACTATTTAATTCATCAAACAATCATTCAATTATGACATTCATGAGATTTAGAAAGTATGCATTCACTTTAGAAAAGGATAATATCATTCATGAGCATAAGTTTTTAAGATTAACAATCTTCTCTTTTTTGATAATAACAAAACTCTTTGAATACTATCCTTCAAGCACTAAAAGAGTTTAAAATTTTAACGAGTATATACTAGACTTTTAGTTAAGCTCCTCCTTTTTTATGTAGAAAAGGTAGGGTTGTTAAAATGATTTAGTCAATAAATTTTCAAATGAACTGTTCCTTTCTTATATAGGTGAGTAGAACTTTAGAAGATGCATCAAAAATCATTCAATCACTCCATGTCTACAATCCATGCATTAATCTTTCATTTGCTTTCCTTTGCCTCTTCCCCCTTTTGGTTTAATTCCTCTTCTTCACATTTTCTCCCCTTTTTATCATTATCAAAAAGATATATAATTAACTATTTAATTCATCAAACAATCATTCAATTATGACATTCATGAGATTTAGAAAGTATGCATTCACTTTAGAAAAGGATAATATCATTTGTTGGGTATAAAATACCCTCGATCGAAGTTCTTGACAGGATTGACCCTCCCAGGACTCCTCTGGCTTTCAACTGCAGATGGTATCTCTCCGGACTTCTCCAACAGTCAGATTTTCACAGTGCTGACTGAATTCTCCTGACGGACGAACTCCCACTGCACCACCCGAGCTCCTTCAACATGAGTTCCCACAGTCATCTATTAAGCCACCCCAAGTGCTCACTGAGCTCCGCCGCCAGCTGACCTTCTACGACTATCAGCTGTTCCCCGAATCCCTTCCAGACTTCTTCCAGCCAGGTTCAACTCCAATCTGAACTACCCCGGACTTTATCAACGGCTGAACTTCTCCAACGGTAGATTCCTACAACTACCAGATTTCATCCGGACTCCTACGGGAGCCGGATCTCATCTCCGACTCCGATCGAAGGAAGACTCCGTTCGGACTTCATCCCCGATCTCGACTGCTGGAAGGCTTCGCCCGGACTCCTACGGGAGCCGGGCTCCATCCTCGACCCCGACTGCTGGTAAACTTCGTCCGGACTCCTAAGGGAGCCGGACTTCACCCCTGACTTTGATTGCAGGTGGACTTCGCCCGGGCTCCTACGGGAGCCAGATCTCATCTCCGACTCCAGCTGCGGAAAGACTCCGCCCGGACTCCTACGGGAGCCGGACCTCGTTCCCGGCTCCGGCTGCAGGCGGACTTCGCCCGGACTCCTACGGGAGCCGGGCTCCGCCCACGACTTCACTTACAGGTAAACTTCGTCCGAACTCCTACGGGAGCCGGACTTCACCCACAACTTCAATTGTAGGAAGACTCAGCCCGGACTCCTACGGGAGCTGGATCTCATCTCCGACTCCGGCCGAAGGAAGACTCTGTCTGGACTTCGCCCCTGACTCTGATTGCAGGTGGACTTCGCCCGGGCTCCTATGGGAGCCAGATCTCATCTCTGACTCCAGCTGCGGGAAGACTCCGCCCGGACTCCTACAGGAGCCGAACCTCGTTCCCGACTCCGGCTACAGGCGGACTTCGCCCGGACTCCTACGGGAGCCGGGCTCCACCTACGACATCACTTACAGGTAAACTTCGTCCGGACTCCTACGGAGGCCGGACTTCACCCACAACTCCAATTGCAGGAAGACTCAGCCCGGACTCCTACGGGAGCCAGATCTCGCCTCCGACTCCGGTCGAAGGAAGACTCCATCTAGACTTCATCCCCGATCTCGACTGCTGAAAGGCTTCGCTCGGACTCCTACGGGAGCCGGGCTCCGTCCTCGACCCCGACTGCTGGTAAACTTCGTCCGGACTCCTAAGGGAGCCGGACTTCGCCCCTGACTTTGATTGCAGGTGGACTTCGCTCGGGCTCCTACGGGAGCCAGATCTCGTCTCCGACTCCAGCTGCGGGAAGACTCCGCCCGGACTCCTATGGGAGCCGGACCTCGTTCCCGACTCCGACTGCAGGCAGACTTTGCCCGGACTCCTACGGGAGCCGGGCTCTGCCCACGACTTCACTTATAGGTAAACTTCGTCCGGACTTCTACGGGGGCCAGACATCACCCACAACTCCAATTGCAGGAAGACTCAGCCCGGACTCCTATGGGAGCCAGATCTCGTCTCTGACTCCGACCGAAGGAAGACTCCATCCGGACTTCGTCCCCGATCTCGACTGCTGGAAGGCTTCGCCCGGACTCCTGCGGGAGCCGGGCTCCGTCCTCGACCCCGGCTGCTGGTAAACTTCGTCCGGACTCCTAAGGGAGCCGGACTTCGCCCCTGACTTTGATTGCAGGTAGACTTCGCCCGGGCTCCTAGGGGAGCCAGATCTCATCTCTGACTCCAGCTGCGGGAAGACTCCATCCGGACTCCCGTGGGAGCCGGACCTCGTCTCCGACTTCAACTGAAGGAAGACTTCGTCCGAACTCCCACGAGAGCCAGACTCCGAGCTCCTCTCAGACGGGCAACTAGCCACCCCTCTCCGCCAGACAGTCCAGTCGGACTTCAGCTGACAAGCCTGGACCCTCTAGCAGGCCACAGCAACGGCCACGACTCTGCTCCACTTCTTGCGATGGATTTCGTGCGGCTCCATCACTCCCTGGCAGACCGCAATAATGACCACGATCCTGCTCCACTTCCTGCGATGGATACCGCGCGATTCCTCCATCCTCTGGCAAGTCACGACAACGGACGCCGCTCCACTCTCCACGACAGACTCCACGTGGCATGTCTCAGTGATAGCCACGATTCCACTCCGCTACCCTTCGCAACAAACTCCTCCTGACCATGGGCAGCCCACTGCCGGACAGTTACAAACATCGCTATCAGTCTGTTGCTCCCTCCGCCTACAAAAAGGGGACCCCAGATACGTTATTCTCTAAGCTCTCATTTTTACCTAAAAACTCTGCTAAAATTTTTGTTCGAGCACTCCATTCTTGTTGAGGCAGAGAACTGACTTGAGCGTCGGAGGGTCTTGCCGGAGCAACCCCACCTCCGATTTAGACTTCTTTTGCAGGTCCCGACGGCGACTGTGACTCCCTCGACTCCAGCTTCTCCGACGCAGGCGGATTTTTCCACCAACAAGATTGGCGCTAGAAGGAGGGCCCTGAACCTTCACAGTACCCTTATTCTTAAAGGAGCGCTCAACGGGACCGTCTCCGGGCATCTTTTCCAGCGTCCTCTCCTCCTTCCTCCACTAGGTCTTTGCCCGATGCCTCCCCACAAGGCATCCACGCGACGATCCACAGCCTCCACGGCCAGATCTCAGGCTCCGGCCTCACCTCCAGTTTCCCAGCCTCCTCCTCCTCCTCCGACAACGATGGTTGGCGCGGAGCAATTTGACCTGCTGGTGCAGCAGGTCAGAGGCCTCACTGAAGCTGTGCAGGCCATACAGCAGCAGCAGCAGCAGCTGCAGGCATCAGTGCACCTGGAAAGAGCGTCATCGGAACACCAAAATCTGGTGGTAGGGCGGGCCACTTGGGCCAGCCGCCCCATCTTTCTCGGAAAAGTGAATCCGAGGGTGGAGAGCCCTCAGTCGGATCACGATTCTACCCCTGGAAGATCTCTACCCCCATTCTGCCAGAGGACTTTCGAGACCCGTAGTCGAGAGAATTTTCTGGACCGGAGGCTCCAGGAGATGAACCGACGGATCGAAGAACTCTGCCACGCTCCCCCCTCTTATGGTGAGGATATTTGTACTGACCCTCCCTTTTCTCAAATGATCATGCAGGAATCGATCCCGCCAAACTTCAAACTCCCCCAATTTGAAAGCTACGACGGAACTTCGGACCCGGTTGACCACCTGGAGGCCTTCCGGACGATGATGCTACTTCATGGCACACCCGATGCCATTTTATGCCGAGCCTTCCCATCCACCTTGAAGGGAGCGGCGAGAAACTGATACTCGACGCTGAAGTCGGGTACCATCTTTTCCTTCGATCAGATGTGCCACCAATTTATGGCCCATTTTGTCAGCAGTCAGTGCCCCCGGAAGGGTTCGGAGTCCCTCATCAATATCAAGTAGAGGGAGGGAGAGTTTATTCAGGCCTACATCAACCATTTCAATGTCGCCATGCTGGAGGTCCGAAACTTGGACCAGTCGGTAGCGATGGCCGCTCTGAAGGGCGGCCTTCAGAAGAATGACCTTTTGTTCTCCCTAGAGAAAAAGTATCCCAGAGATTTTGCTGATCTGTTGGCTCGGGCCGAAGGGTACGCCCGAGCAGAAGAAGCCTTCAAAATGAAGGATGAGGAGACTGCGAGAGAGCGGCAGGCGGGAGACTCGAGTAAGCCCACAGTCAAAAAAGGGTCGAGAGAAGCTCGGCCACATTCTCGAACTCCTCCCGGGCACAAGCGTGTCCATACTCCTCCCCGAGTACGCAGGCAGAGAAGTCCGGACCGTGGAGTTCGGCGGGGTTCTCCACCAGGAAGATTCTGCAACTATGCCCCCCTCAATGCCTCGAAAACTCAAGTGCTGATGGAGGTCAGGGAGTAGCTGCCAAGGCCGGAAAGGATGCGCACACACCCTGGGAAGCGCAATCCTAACAAGTTCTGCCTCTACCATCATGACCACGGCCACGATACAGAGGAGTGCATTCAGCTCCGGGATGAGATCGAGGAGCTCATCAGACGAGGTCGGCTCGATAGGTTCATTCGATGCCGACCTGAAGGCAGAGAGGATTGGCCAAGGGCCCTGCCGCAACCTAAACCGCCGAGGAGGGAAGAGCAGCTCGGAGATCAGCCTCCAATCGGGACCATCAACTCCATCACCGGAGGACCTCAAGGAGGAGTAGACCTTCCACGACCATAGGACTCGAGAAACTTGTAAATGTACTACTAACGACTTTGCTTTGAATCAAAATTCTTTTCGACTTTGCATGTCTTTCCCTTTTGGCATGGACTTGTTACGACTGGGGATAACCCCTTCAAACAATCAAAACAAGGTCATGTTAGGAACAGGAGGAGAACCTCATCCTAACATGAGCAAAATGAAAGTCCGATTATTTTAAGATCGGATCGGGGGAGAGGCCCATATAACGGCCCTTAAGTGCCCCCATGGTCATGTTAGGAACAGGAGGAGAATCTCGTCCTAACATAAGCAAAATGAAAGTCTGATTATTTTAAGATCGGATCGGAGGAGAGACCCATATAATGGCCCTTAAGTGCCCCTATGGTCATGTTAGAAACAGGAGGAGAATCTCGTCCTAACATGAGCAAAATGAAAGTCCAATTATTTTAAGATCGAATCGGGAGAGAGGCCCATATAACGGCCCTTAAGTGCCCCCATGGTCATGTTAGGAATAGGAGGAGAATCTCGTCCTAACATGAGCAAAATGAAAGTCTGATTATTTTAAGATCGGATCGAGGGAGAGGCCCATATAACGGCCCTTAAGTGCCCCCATGGTTATGTTAGGAACAGGAGGAGAACCTCGCCCTAACATAAGCAAAGTCAAAGGCCCGGTTCTTTTAGACCGGATGGGGGGAGAGGCCCTACAACGCCCTTATGCGCCCCCACAACCATGTTAGGGACAGGAGGAGAAACTCGTCCTAACATGAGCAAAGTCAAAGGTCCGGTTCTTTTAGACCGGATGGGGGGAGAGGCCCTACAACGCCCTTATGCGCCCCCACAGCCATGTTAGGGACAGGAGGAGAACGTCGTCCTAACATGAGCAAAGTCAAAGGCTCGATTCTTTTAGACCGGATGGGGGGAGAGGCCCAACAACGCCCTAATGTGCCCCCACAGCCATGTTAGGAACATGAGGAGAACCTTATCCTGACATGAGCAAAGTCGAAGACCCAGTTCTTTTAGATCGGATGGGGGGAGAGGCCCTTGCAACGACCTTTATGTGCCCCCACAGCCTCGTTGGGAACAGGAGGAGAACCTCATCCTAACCTGAGCTGAGATTGACTACATCAAAAATAGAAGGAGAACCTCATCTTAACCTGAGCTGAGATCGACTACGTCAAGAACAGAAGGAGAACCTTGTCCTGATGATGATAAAAATCCGATCGCCCAACATGATCAGATAAAGGGAAAAGTTCCCTCAACGGCACCTCTACAGCTCTACGCGACCCCACGAAAGGCAAGCGGAGGACCCTCACTCAGAAAAGAGGAGAAAAATTAAAAAGGAAACCGACGAACTACATCGACAGCAGATGAAAAATAAACTACACCAAAAATATAGGGAACTTTGTCTCAACAAAGACGGGAGCTCCTATCGAACATCTCCAATTTCTAAGAAGGCTCTCGACACGGATCAAGAAAATAATGACTCCTTCAGGGTAATGCAAAGTTCAGACCACGAGCTCGAGCCTACGGTCATGGACGACAAGAAAAGCAAATCAACGTGGCGATGACTGGGCACCTCCGAACGACACCGACGTCGAACAAGTCAAGAGACAAAAGAAGTTCGACGGATGATAATTTAATGCAATGCATGGACGAGGTAACACAAAATCTCCTTTTCATTTCATTCACAAAATATACACTACAAAGCCCAGCAGGCTAAAGGAAGAAAAGCAAAACAACAAGAACAAGACAAAACAACAAAAGAAAAAAATATATACATGGGAAGACGGAAGGCAAAAAGAGCCCTAAGGGGGCCCGGCTTCCTCCGACCTCGAACTTTCGGCTTTGATCCTTGCCAGGGAGCACCTTAAACTTTCGACTTCTGCTTCCAATTTCCTCTCTCTCATTAATATCTCCATGTATCTACGGTGAAATCGCTGGCTTTTGTTCTCCGCCTCTCGATGCCTTTTTCTTAGGACCTTGAATTCCGCCTCCACATCCTTGACGGCCTGCTGCTCGCATGCCAGCTGGATCTTCAATTGCTGTAGCTCGGCCTTCCCCTCCCCAAGGGCGATAGATAGCTCTTCTGTGGTTCTTCTCAGGGATTGGAGTTTGCTGGAATCCCGAGCGGAAGCAAGCTGAGCCCCTCCAGCTAGCTGCCTTTGAAGGTGGGCAACTTCGTCGGTCGCCATCCTGAGCCTCCCTTTGTATTCGTCCACCTGCTTGCGCCAGCCGGCCCGGTATGCATCATAGCTCACCTCGGCATCTTGGAGCTGTTGCTGGAGGATGGAGACCTTCTTCAACCATTCCCGATCGCTGTCGGCCCGAGTCAAAAGCCAAGATGAGCTTCCTTCCAACTGGCTAATCCTCTCCTGAGCAGCCGACAGCTCCACTCGGAGGGAACTGATCTTGGCAGCTTGAGCCCAAATTCGATCGCTGGCGCACTTCCTGTGTTTCTCGAGCTCCCTCTCGAAGTTCGCCTTTCTCTGACTGTACTCCATGATCTCCTTCACGTGGAGGTTTCGAAAGTGGGTGGCCTCTGCGATGGCTTCGGAGTGATCCTCCCTCAATCTGCAGAGCTCGCCCTCCATCTTCTTCGACCTTTTCGTCAAATAAAGAACTTTCTTCTTCAGGTGCTGGATCGTGGACTTCAGCGGAATCCCCTGGGGCAAGAGAAGCGCTTCAGCAGGGCACTGCCATCGGGAGGTCAACGCGTTAAGACGCAGCTCATTACAAAGAAGAAGAAAGAAAGAAAGCAAAAGAAGAGAAGAAAAGTCCCCCATAAGGAGGAGACCAATTTTATTGACTGAACATTTCTTGAAGATAAAAGAAAGAAGAAAAATTACAACAAAGGAAGAATATAAGGTTAGAGGTCTCAGACCTCTGGATCAACGGGGGGACTCGGCACCTCTGGAGGGTGGTCCGCGGTGGCTGCGACGGTGGTGGAGGGTCCGGCTTCATCCTCGAACACCTCATCCAAGAAGCTGAGGTCGAGCTCAGGGAATTTCACGACCATCTTCTCCTGGTAAAGCTCGAACCCTTTATTGAATGCGGCTTGGCCGAACTCAACCTTCAACTTCTTCATTTCGGTGGAAGCCTTGAACTCCTCCACCGCTTGACCCCTGGCCTCCGAGACCAGGGTCGGGATCTGTTCCGCCATGTTGGCAACCTCGACCTCCGCCCTCCTCACCATCTCCTCCAAGGTGGCCTTCTGTTCTGCCGAGGTCTGTCTCTCTCTCTCCAGTGCTTCTCAGAGACCGACCACCTCGAGGGCCATTTCCTTAAGGCGGGCAGCCTCGGCCTGCTGACCTTCCACCGCCTTGTTTGTCATCTCGATGTTGGCGAGGAGTTGGTGTCCGAGCTGCAAAGATGATCGGAGGGTCAGAATGAGAGCTGAGAAGTTAATTAAATGAAGAAGCGAAAGGAAGATGAATCTGCTTACCTCGAGGAAGGCCCCTAGCGAGTCCCAGACTCGTTGTGCAGGATCAACGCGGATGATCCTCTGGATGACTTCGGGCAGTGAGCACCCGTCAACCAGCTTTTTTATTAGGTCCCTGTCACTAAAGGGATCATCCCCCTGCTCCTCTTCAGAGCCATGGGATTCTTCGGTGGCAGCTCGGCAACTGCCAACCCTGCGGGCCAAGGTCTTCCTCCTCTCACCCCCTGGCACCTCCTCAGGACGGGTCTCCAAAGCGGAGACCTCGGTAGGAGAACTCAAACCCCTCGAGGAAGCCCGGGCGGTTGGAAGCTCAGTGTCGCAAGGATGTCGGTGGCTGAGGTCACTTGGGTGGGCGCGGCCGAACTCATCCCCTCCACTCTGGTCTTCTTCGCCAGCCCAGAGGCCGCGGCGCCCTTTCTTTTGAGAGCCTTCAGGCCCCTGGCAAGCATCTGTGCTTCTTCGGCATCCATGCCTAAAAAAAAAAAAAAAAAAGAAGAAGAAAAAGAGAAAGAGGGGGTGAAAAAGGAGAAAAGAAGAGAAGTAGGAGAGAGAGAGGAAAGGAAAGGAAAAGAAGAAAAGAAAAGAAGATGCTCCTTCAGGAGGTTGAACAGAAACTGCTCCTTCAGGAGGTTGGGGAGAGAAAGAGTTGGATATTTGAGGAGTTTCTGGGAGGCTTGATGATCGTTTCCCCCCCAGACTGGGCGCCCGACGGACGGAGTCCCTCGGAGAGCCCCAAGGGGGCAACCCTAGCCTCAAGATCGAGCATCGAACATAAAGAAACTTCCCCTTCCAGTTATGGATAGAAGAGGGGGCACCTTTCAGCAACCCCTTTCTACCGAACTGTGGGGAGAAGTACCACCAGTTCTTCACCGTGGGATGATGCTTGAAGGTGTAGAAGTATCTAAACAAGAAAAGGGTGGGCTGGACTTCGACTATATGACAAAGAGAGAGGAATCCTATCAAAAATCTAAAGGAGTTCGATGCAACCGAAGCCAGAGAAATGTCCAGAAACTGGAAAAGAGCAATGACAAAAGGCGGAAGAGGAAGCCAAAGTCCGGCACGGAAGGCCTCCTGGTACAGGCAGAAGCAGTCGGGGGGAGGGGCACTAGCCCGGTCGGACGGGCCAGGAAGTTTCAGTTCGTACTCCAGAGGAATCCCATACTGAACTCTTATCAGTTGGAGTTTGTCCGAAGTCAGAGAACAAGGAATGACGTCTGGTACAAAAATCGGACGAGGTTCAGCTCTAGCTACCGGTTCATCTACCGCTTGAGGACTCTGGGAGAGCGAGACAGACGAACTCCTAGAGCCGCTAGAAGAAGAAGCCTTGGAAGACATCTAGAATCACACGGAGACCACTTATAGAGGCGAAATCCCTAAAAATTGAAGAAAATTGCAGACAAGATCTCGGGGGACTGATATGCAGAGCAAGAGGAAGAAAGATCGAACGGCAAAAGGAAGAACAAAAAGAGGAAGGAGTTCCAAGACTAACCTAAGCGATTCGGAGAGGTGCGAAGATGCGGAAATGGGGACGGCTCGAGGAATGTCTAAGGCTGGAAAGGGCGCTGAGAAAAATCGGAGTTCTCAGGGAGAAGAAGGGCGCCAGAACGAGACTGTCGGATAGAGCGGGACTCTTGGAGGAGTGCGGGTTTAAATAGGCCCCAAGATCCGGCATAATGATGATTGCGAATCCCCTCTGATCGGTCTCTTTTCGCCGCGTGTCCCACTCACCACAGCGGGCGATTAAAAAGTGGCAAACGACCGACAGAGCCTTTATTGCGCCACGCCTTGAGCACCATTCCACTGCAGGTTCCAAAAGAGCCTCTTCGGGTCACCTCGATTTGAAAAGACTCCAGCGCATGCGCATTGAATGCCAAAATTCTGAGGACGATTGCGCGCGAACATCAAGGGAGCAACTTCGGCTGTGACAATCTCTCTGTACTTCATTCAAAATTCGAACTCGAAAATAGGGAGACTGGTGTTGGGTATAAAATACCCTCGATCGAGGTTCTTGACAGGATTGACCCTCCCAGGACTCCTCCGGCTTTCGACTGCAGATGGAATCTCTCCGGACTTCTCCAACAGCCAGATTTCGACAGTGCTGACTGAATTTCTCCGACGGACGAACTCCCACTGCACCACCCGAGCTCCTTCAATATGAGTTCCCCCAGTCATCTATTAACGCCCCAAGTGCTCACTGAGCTCCGCCGCCAGCCGACCTTCTACGACTATCAGCTATTCTCCGAATCTCTTCCAGACTTCTTCCAGCCAGGTTCAACTCCAATCCGAACTACCCCAGACTTCGTCAACGGCTGAACTTCTCCAATGATAGATTCCTATAACTACCAGATTTCATCCGGACTCCTACGGGAGCCGGATCTCATCTCCGACTCCAGCCGAAGGAAGACTCCGTCCGAACTTCATCCCCGATCTCGACTGCTGGAAGGCTTCGCTCGGACTCCTACGGGAGCCGGGCTTCGTCCTCGACCCCGACTGCTGGTAAACTTCGTCCGGACTCCTAAGGGAGCCAGACTTCGCCCCTGACTTTGATTGCAGGTGGACTTCACCCAGGCTCCTAGGGAGTCAGATCTCGTCTCCGACTCCAGCTGCGGGAAGACTCCGCCCGGACTCCTACGGTAGCCGGACCTTGTTCCCGGCTCTGGCTGCAGGCGGACTTCGCCCGGACTCCTATGGGAGCCGGGCTCCGCCCATGACTTCACTTACAGGTAAACTTCATCCGGACTCCTACGGAGGCCGGACTTCACCCACAACTCCAATTGCAGGAAGACTCAGCCCAGACTCCTACGGGAGCCGGATCTCGTCTCCGACTCCGACCGAAGGAAGACTCCGTCCGGACTTTGCCCCTGACTTTGATTGCAGGTGGACTTCGCCCGGGCTCCTACGAAAGTCAGATCTTGTCTCCGACTCCAGTTGTGGGAAGACTCCGTCCGGACTCCTACGGGAGCCGGACCTCGTTCCTGACTCCGGCTGCAGGCGGACTTCGCCCGGACTCCTACGGGAGCCGGGCTCCGCTCACGACTTCACTTACAGGTAAACGTCGTCCGGACTCCTACGGGGGCCGGACTTCACCCACAACTCCAATTGCAGGAAGACTCAGCCCGGACTCCTACAGGAGCCGGATCTCACCTCCGACTCCGACCGAAGGAAGACTCTGTCCAGACTTCATCCCCGATCTCGACTGCTGGAAGGCTTCGCCTAGACTCCTATAGGAGCCGGGCTCCGTCTTCGACCCCGACTGCTGGTAAACTTCATCCGGACTCCTAAGGGAGCCGGACTTCGTCCCTGACTTTGATTGCAGGTGGACTTCGCCCGGGCTCTTATGGGAGCCAGATCTCGTCTCCGACTCCAGCTGCGGGAAGACTCTGCCCGGACTCCTACGGGAGCCGGACCTCGTTCCCGACTCCGGCTGTAGGCGGACTTCGTCTGGACTCCTACGGGAGCCGGGCTCCGCCCACGACTTCACTTACAGGTAAACTTCGTCCGGACTCCTATGGGGGTCGGACTTCACCCATAACTCTAATTGCAGGAAGACTCAGCCCGGACTCGTACAAGAGCCGGATCTTGTCTCCGACTCCGGCCGAAGGAAGACTCCATCCGGACTTCGTCCCCGATCTCGACTGCTGGAAGGCTTTGCCCGGACTCCTACGGGAGCGGGGCTCCATCCTCGACCCCGGCTGCTAGTAAACTTCATCCGAACTCCTAAGGGAGCCAGACTTCGCCCCTGACTTTGATGGCAGGTAGACTTCGCCCGGGCTCCTACGAGAGCCAGATCTCGTCTCCGACTCCAGCTGCGGGAAGACTCCGTTCGGACTCCCACGGGAGCCGGACCTCGTCCCCGACTTCAACTGAAGGAAGACTTCGTCCGAACTCCCACGAGAGCCAGACTCCGAGCTCCTCTCAAACGGGCAACTAGCCACCCCTCTCCACCAGACACTCCAGCCGGACTTCGGCCGACAAGCTTGGACCCTCTAGCAGGCCACAGCAACGGCCACGACTCTGCTCCACTTCCTGCGATGGATTTCGCGCGGCTCCATCACTCCCTGGCAGACCGCAATAATGGCCATGATCCTGCTCCACTTCCTGCGATGGATACCGCACGATTCCTCCATCCTCTGGCAAGTCACGACAACGGATGCCGCTCCACTCCCCGCGATAGACTCCACGTGGCATGTCCCGGTGATAGCAACGATTCCACTCCACTACCCTTCGCAACAAACTCCTCCTGACCGTGGGCAGCCCACTGCCGAACGGTTACAAACATCGCTATCAGTCTGTTGCTCCCTCCGCCTATAAAAGGGGGACCCCAAATACGTTATTCTCTAAGCTCTCATTTTTATCTAGAAACTCTGCTAAAATTTCTGTTCAAGCACTCCATTCTTGTTGAGGCAGAGAACTGACTTGAGCGTCGGAGGGTCTTACCGGAGCAACCCCACCTCCGGTTTAGACTTCTTTTGCAGGTCCCGACGGCGACCGCGACTCCCTCGACTCCAGCTTCTCCGACGCAGGCGGATTTTTGTACCAACATCATTCATGAGCATAAGTTTACAAAATGAACATAAACATAAAAGCCCATCCTTTACAAAATGAAACATGACAAGATCATCCAAGCAACCAAAAATATTCTAAAAAGATGATGATATGTAGATGCACTAAAGGAAGCCAGCGCTATAGGACTCAGATGAATAATTAATAAATTCAATAGGAGGACTTCTAGTCCTAGAGCTTCGAGAATAGAGATGATAGGTGGAGTAGGGTCTCCTAGTGGCTTTAGCTGGAGATGGTTTAGAGGAGGAGGGTGCTCTAGCTAAGGTTGAGGGATGGAGGTATAGCGGAAATTGCTTGCTCTTGAATTTTCTGTACAGCCTTCACTTCTTCTTCAATAACGGCAAACCTCTAAACTAAATTCCTAACCAACTGATGTAAGTTTGCCATTTTAAAATCAAGATCCGACATCAGCTGACATAGAGCAGAAACATGTCCTTCAAGATCACCAATTGATGAGATACTCCTACCTACTTGTGAGAAGATCTTTGTTGTTCCTCACAGTGGCATTGTTAGTGGACTCTTGCTCTTTATCTAAATCCTTAGTCTTTCTTTTTCTTGCTGAGCATTTTCGTACCCAAACACTTTTAATCTTTTCATACCCCATTATTTTCAAAGAGTACTTATTATATCTATTTGAGTGATGCAGTACCCTGAACGGTTCATCTTCCAGATTTATACTAGCATGTTTAAATAACAGAGTCAAGGGCATTCCAAATGACAAATTTCCTTTGCTTCTAGTAATGGCTTCCTACATTTGATGAAGAATGAGTGTGGAAAGGTCCAATGGGTACTCACAAACAATGCGATGCATAATTTGGAGATCTTTTTCAGTGACATAATTGAACTTTCCTACACAAGGCATGAAGATTTTGTAGATGAAACTATGAAGCAATCACATTTCTAAGGATAGCCAATTTGCAAACAAAGCTTTATATCTTGGATGTCAGTTCTTCCTAAAATGTGTACCAAGGCATCCCTTTTAGAAAAAGGAGGATTAGAAGACTCATCAATAGGAGGTAATCTGAGTGGTTCTCGAAAGAGATCAATGGAAACATGGAGTAGCTTTCCTTTTGCTTTGGAAACTAGGACATCAGATTCCAGTGAAGCATTTTCATAAAACTCCATCACAAGATTAGGATACAAGCGCTCATTCAAAGAACAAAAGTATCTCCACCTAGAATTTCTTAAGTTTTCATAGATTTTAAAATTTTCTTGCTCAAAGAATTTGAAATCTACCTTCCTTCCCAAAATAAAAGTATGGTTGAAGAATTGCAACCTTGAAAATGGCCTGGGAAGTCGCAGAGAGAACGTGAACTAATCTTCATGCTTTGACCTTGTGAGTGGCCTCCCATGAGTAGAGGAAATCAGCTCATCTACAGTTTGCACGAAACTTGAAGACTTTTCCTTTGATTTGCTGGCCTTTAACCACCAAGCTAAGCACTTGATCAGAGCCATTTTATATGCAAGATCCCATTGTAAATCCACGTAAGGGACAAAAGGTAACCAATTGAGTGGGGTAGGGTTTGAGGAAAGGGACTGTTGAAGAAATAGATGAAAAAGATGAAAGGAGACCACTAGGGCGTTCCGTTTAAAAACTAGGTCCACACATCTGAGTTGACTCAAATTATTGGTGAGTCAGCTTAGTCGAGGGTTGACTATGTCTTTAGGATTAGTCAGCTAATGGTTGGTCGACTAAGTTTTCTAATTAGCCAGCTCAATCTGGCGTAGAAAAAATTTCAGAAATTGACTTTCTATGAAATGATGCAATCAATCATGCCAATAAAAAATACACATCAAAATCAATTAATTGTACATATGAATACATAATTCAATAAGAATAAATTGAAATATGCATTCATGGAAAGAATTCAAAATATCTTGGCTGTAGCATGAAAACAAATTTAAACATATGGATCATGAATTCCTAATTTTTTTCTAATCAAACAAAACTTTTCTTCACTTAATGGTTTAGTGAAAATATCAGTAATTTGATTATCAATTAATATGAATTCAAGCATTACATCATTATTTTGAGCATAATCTCTAATGAAATGATATCTAATTTTTATATATATTTTGATCTTGAGTGCTAAATTAGATTCTTAGTTAAATTAATAGCACTTGTACTATCACATCTAATAGAAATTTTGCTACCAGTCATACCATAATTTTTTAGTTGTTGTTTAATCTATAAAAATTGAGCATAGCAACTTCTAGCAGCAATGTATTCAGTTTCCAGCATAAATAAAGCTACTGAATTTTATTTCTTACTAAACCATGAGATCAAATTTATACCTAAAAATTGACATATACCATTTATACTTCTATCCAATTTACATCCAATAAAATTAGCATCTAAATAACTAATGAAGTTTAAAGAAGATTATTTTGAAAACCATAATCCTACATTTTGAGTATCAATCAAATATCTGATAACACATTTAACTATCATAACATGTGATTCTTTTGGATTAGATAGATAATGTGTACATATATAAATACTAAATATAATTTTAGGCCTATTTGTAATTAAGTAAAGAAGTGATCCAATCGTATCTCTATAGAGCTTTAGATCTACTGTTTTACCTTTCAAATCTTGATCAAGCTTACAATTTGAGCTCATTGGCGTCAATCATATCTCTATAGAGCTTTAGATCTACTGCTTTACCTTTCAAATCTTGATCAAGCTTACAATTTGAGCTCATAGGGATGCCAATGTCTTTGACATTTTTCATACCAAATTTTCTCAAAATTTTTTATATACTTACTTTGGTATATGAAGATCTCCTTATTCGTTTGCTTGACTTGGAGTCAAAAAAAAAAGATTAGTTCTTTCATCATACTTATCTTGAACTCTCCCTGCATTAACTTAGTAAATTCTTCACACAAAAGCTTATTAGTAACACAAAATATTATGTCATCTACATATATTTGAACAATTGAGAGATCATTTATTTTTTTAATATAAAGAATTATATCCATATTTTCTCTTTTAAAATTAATTTTAAGTAAAAATCAGCTTAATCTATCATACTATGCTCTAGCTGTTTATTTTAAACAGTATAAAATTTTATTTAATTTAAAAATATGATTTAAAATTTTATGATTTTTAAAATTTGAAGGTTGTTATACATAACTTTCTCCATAATACATCCATTTAAGAAAGTACTTTTTATATCTATTTGAAAAAAATTAAAATCTATGAAACATACCAATGCTAAGAGTAATCTAGTAGTCTTAAGCCTGGCAGTGCAATGGTTATATCAAAATCAATTTCTTCCTCTTGATTATAATTTTATATAACCAATCTAATCTTATTTCTAGTTACATTATCCTACTCATCTAATTTATTTCAAAAAATCTATTTTGTTCCAATTACAAGATGATTTTTAGGTCTTTTAGCTAAGTTCCATACATTATTTTTTTCAAATTGGTTTAATTTTTCTTACATAGCCATAACCCAATTTGCATCCTTTTCAATTTTAAGAACGGTTTTAGGTTCAATGTGTGAAATAAATGTAAAAAGATTAAATGCATCTCTAATTGAAGCTCTAGTCCTGATACTTTGAGATGGATCAACTATAATGAGGTTTTTTGGACGATTATAAGCATACCTCCATTTTTTTAGCAAATCATGTGTGCCTTCTTATTGAATAGATGAAAAAATCTCTTCTATCTCTTCAATTTCATCTTCTTATTCTAGCACCTTATATTTTTTATCTTAAGAAGAAAGATTTTTTAGAGTCATTTTCTTCATCTCCTTTTCAAGAGAACCTGCATCATCATCTACATCTACTTCTCTTGATTTAAAAATATTAGTTTCATAAAAAGCAATATGAATGTATTCTTCTATAACTAATATTCTTCTATTAAATACTCTATATGCTTCACTAGATGATGAATATTCAAGAAAAATATTTTCATCAAATTTAGCATCAAACTTTTCTAATTTATCTTTTTCATCTATTAAAATAACATAATAACAACTAAAAATTTTATAAGTAAGAAATATTTGGTTTCTTTCCTTTATAAAGTTCATAGGAGGTTTTCTTTAAAATAGGTCTAATCAATGCTTGATTTAGTACATGGCATGTAATGTTTATAGCTTCCATCCAAAAAAATATTAGTAGGTTGCTTTCACAAAGTATGGTTTATGCCATCTCTTGCACAGTCCTATTCTTTCTTTCTACCATCCAATTTTTTTAAGATATCCTAGGAGCTAAAAAGTTATAATCAATTCTATTTTCAAAGCACAAATTTTTAAAATCATGATTTTTTAATTCTATCCCATGGTTAATTTTAATTTTCAAAATATTATAATTCTTTTCACTAGTGATTTTTTTAAAGAGTTTTACAAATAATTCAAAAGCTTTATCCTTATGCGTAAGTAACAAAATTCATGTATATTAAGAAAAATCATCGATAATGATAAAATTGAAACATTTCCCACTAAGACTAGTAGTCTTGATTGGCTCGAATAAATTCATATGTAGAAGTTCTAATGGCCTAGTAGTTGTTGACCCTGTGATTGATTTTGATGATCATAAAATATTGAGTAATTATGGTATTAATTATGTGTTTCAAGATTGGATATAGAATTTTTCAAGTGCTCAAAATAAAAAATTTATCCATGAGATAAATTCTCTCATAAAAGCTAAGTCAAAGCAATTCAAAGAAGAAATAAATTTTTGACTTAGTAGAGTCGACCTTAGAAGCATTGGAGCCAATCCTTGCACTAAAATAAGCAGAAAATAGGAGCAAATCGAGTTTTAGAAAGTTTAGGAGTGAACTCCTAGTAGTGGTGAGTTGGCTCTGGCATGCTGGAGTTCACCGGCATGGTTAGCGAGTCAACTCGTGAGAAGGAAGAGTCGACTCTCTCGATGAAGATAGAAAGCTATATATTTGATCTGCTCGAGTCGACCCCTGAAGAGCTTGAGTCGACTCTTGGATTGGTCAAGTTGACTCATGAAGATGGCGAGCTAACTCTCTCAAGAAATACAGAATAAAAAATTTTTAGATCCTGAGACCAAGTCAACTCCTGGACAGCTCCAAATGGCTTTTGAGGAATTTGTGTCGACTCTCGACATATGGAAGCTATAATGGTTAATTTTTTCATACTTTTTCAAGGAACATTTCTCCACTCTAATGGCTATTCCGAGCATCTCAATAATCAAAACTCACTCTCCAACCACTTCTAAGATTATAAAAGGCAAGAGAATCATTTGGAAATCAAAACAAAGAGAATTACAAAGAGAAATATATATCATTTTGTGAGAGCTTCATTGAAAATCTTTGAGAAAGAGAAAAGAGAAAAATTTAATGAGCCATCGAAAGTGATCTTCTTTATCATCAATAACATCCTCTCAAGCATCAAAGAAGAGAAGTCAAGCTTCAAAAGAGCAATCATTCAGTTTCTTCTCTGGACTAAAAAAAGTTATTGTTGCTTTTTGGATTGATTTTGATGATTACAAAGCATTTGAAGGGGTTACCAATGATTTTTGCTTGAAAAAGACTTATTGCATTTCAGGGGCAAAATCATAATTTTATCAAACCATGATTTGAAAGTATCAAGTGCTAGAACAAAAGATTTGTGATCCATTGGTGAAAATTTTATAGTTTTTAGACATGTATTTTGAAAGATATTCATGTTTGAAAATTTGAGTCGACCCCATGAGTCGACTCATGGCACAAAAGACTGATTGGCATGCAGAATTTTTTGGCTGGCACAGTCTGTGAGTCGACCCCAGGGGTCGACCCCCAGGCATGAGTCGACCCATGAGTCGACCTCTTCTATTTTTAGGCCAAAATTACAGAACCATTATTTTCTGCTGTTTTTCACAGAGGTCGACCCCATGAGTCGATCCATGAGCATGAGTCGACCCCTATGACGGAAAAATTCTGCAATGGCTAGTTTTTAACCTGTTTTAAGTATATTTAATACTCATTTAATGTGGTCTAACGGCTCTATTTCAGCCCAGATTGCTCTCCACCATTCCTAAAAGCTATAAAAGGGACAAAAAGGTGGGAATCATGAAGAAGAGAGATTTTTGAAAAGAGGATTTCAAGCATATTTTTTCAGCCCTAAGCAAGAGCTCACTCAAAGCATTCAAGAAACTTTTAATTCAAGCTCACCAACTCCTCAAGTGCTCATTCAAGTCTCCAACCATTTTGAGAAAATCGAAAAGAGCCTTCTTCTCTTTGAGTGAAGTGTATTTAAAGCCTCATTCGCTTATTTAAGGAGCTTCTTTTATATTTTCTGTGCTATTGATTGTAATACTCTGTTTGAATTATTATTTTTATTTTGGAAGTGTTCCAAAAAAGGGAAGGTTGATCCGAACCTTGAATCGGAGTGTATTGGGTTGGCTTGTATCCGAAAAATAAGTGGTCTAGCTTGGGATAGCTAGAGTCGGAGGTTCCGACGTGTGTATTCAAGTTGATTACAAGTTAGTGGATTGGAATTTCCAAGTAGGAGCTTGGGGAGTGGATGTAGGTGCAAGATTGGCACCGAACCACTATAAATCCTCTTATTTGTATTGTGCCTAATTGCTCTTTTTTAGAACTTCTTTATTCTCTTGCCTTCTTGCATTTAACTATTTTTCTTGAATCAACTATACTCTATTTATCTAGCTATTGTTAAATGATTTACATAAGGTATGAGTTAAGTTTAAAATTTTTAGAAACCCAATTCATCCCCCCCCTCTTGGGTTGCATAGCTGGGCAACAAGTGGTATCAGAGCCCGGTGCTCTAGCCCTACTTTGATCTAACCAATCAAAGAGCTAAAGATCTATTGCAACTCAAGTTGGCACTTCTCTAGCCGAGGGGCAGTCCACTAACCGACCTCCACTTTTCAATGGGTCCACTATACCTATTGGAAAGCTCGGATGAAAATCTTCATTCAAGCACTTGACTATGATATGTGGAGTATCATAGTAAACGGCCCTCACACACCCACTAAAATTATTGATGGTGTGGAATCAGCCAAACTCGAAAAAGAGTGGGATGAGGTTGATAAGAAAATGGCCCAACTAAATGCTAAAGCTATGAATATTTTATACTGTGCTCTTGATGCTAATGAATTTAATCGCATTTCAACTTGCTTGTCTGCTAAAGAAATATGGGATAGATTAGAAGTAACCCATGAAGGAACTAATAAAGTAAAGGAGTCCAAAATTAACATGCTCGTACATAAATATGAACTTTTTAAAATAGAGCATGATGAATCAATAACTGAAATGTTTACTCACTTTACTGATATTATAAATGGTTTAAAGAGTCTTGGTAAATCCTATTCTAATAGTGAGCTTGTAAGAAAGATTCTCAGGTCCTTACCAAGAACTTGGGAAGCCAAAGTGACTGCTATCCAAGAAGCTAAAGATCTGAACATCCTACCTTTGGAAGAGCTTCTTGGATCATTGATGACACATGAGCTGAGCATGAAACAACATCAAGAGGAAGAAGTCAAAAAGAAGAGAACAATCACCCTCAAATTCACAGCTCAACCAGATGAAGAAACTGATGACACCGAAAATGAAGAGCAGGATGAAGAGATGGCACTCATTACCAGAAGGTTCAAGAAGTTTTTGAGGAAAAAGAAATAAGGAATGAGGAAGAGGCCACTCATAAAAGGGAAACATAGCAAAGAAAAGGATAAAGACCAGCCCCTTATCTGCTATGAATGCAAAAAATCAGGACACTTCAAGTCCGAATGCCCACAATTGAAGAAGGGTCCCAAGAAGTACAAGAAGAAGGCCATGATGGCCACTTGGAGTGGGAGTGATGACTCAAGCTTCGAAGAGGAAGACTCAACTGAACAAGCCAACTTGTGCCTTATGGCACATGAAAATGAGGTAAATCCCGAAACTCCTAGTGACTTTACATTTGAAGAACTACATGAAGCTTTTTATGATTTAATTGATGAACTAAAGAAACTAGGGATAAAGAACAAAGATCTAAAATTAAAAAATCAATCTTTACTGAATCAAAATGAAAGTATATCAATTGAAAAATCTATCCTGTTTCAAGAAAATCAAAATTTAAAGAATGAAATTGTCAAGCTAAAATCAATAGTTAAAAAATTTACCTTGAGCTCAAATAAACTTAATATGATTCTTGAAAATCAAAAGGCCATGTATGATAAAGCTGGACTTGGCTATAACCCCTTGAAGAAATAAAAGTATCTGAAAAATATCTATGTAAACTCTTCAAGTAACAAGTTTTCTAATATTACTTGCTTCAAATATGGTAGAGTAGGATACAAGTCATACACTTGCTTCTCTAATAAATCTGTAAACCCAAATGTAAAGAAAATATGGGTTCCAAAAGGAACCATTATGACTAACCAAAAAGGACCTGTTGGGTATAAAATACCCACAGCCGGAACTCTCGACGGAATCGACATCAGCGCAGCTCCGCCCGGGCTCCTACGGGAGCCGGGCTCCACCGCCGACAGCAAGTGCAGCTCCGCCCGGACTCCTACGGGAGCCGGGCTCCACCGCCGACAGCAAGTGCAGCTCCGCCCGGACTCCTATGGGAGCCGGACTCCACCGACGACATCAGCGCAGCTCCACTCGGACTCCTACGGGAGTCGGGCTCCACCGCCGACAGCAAGTGCAGCTCCGCCCGGACTCCTACGGGAGCCGGGCTCCACCGACGACATCAGCGCAGCTCCGCCCGGACTCCTACGGGAGCCGGGCTCCGCCGCCAACATCAGAACAGCTCCGTCCGGACTCCCATGGGAGCCGGGCTCCGCTCTCCGTATCAACTGCTGGTAAGCTCCATCCGGACTCCTACCAGGGCCGGACTTCACCCTTAACTTTGATTGCAGCAAGTGCAGCTCCGCCCGGACTCCTACGGGAGCCGGGCTCCATCGCCGACAGCAAGTGCAGCTCTGCCCGGACTCCTACGGGAGCCGGGCTCCTCCGACGACATCAGCGCAGCTCCGCCCGGACTCCTACGGGAGCCGGGCTCCACCGCCGACAGCAAGTGCAGCTCTGCCCGGACTCCTATGGGAGCCGGACTCCACCACCGACAGCAAGTGCAGCTCCGCCCGGACTCCTATGGGAGCCGGGCTCCACCGACGACATCAGCGCAGCTCCGCCCGGACTCCTACGGGAGCCGGGCTCCACCGCCGACAGCAAGTGCAGCTCCGCCCGGACTCCTACGGGAGTCGGGCTCCACCGACGACATCAGCGCAGCTCCGCCCGGACTCCTACGGGAGCCGGGCTCCGCCGCCAACATCAGAACAGCTCCGCCCGGACTCCCACGGGAGCCGGGCTCCGCTCTCCGTATCAACTGCTGGTAAGCTCCATCCGGACTCCTACCAGGGCCGGACTTCACTCTTAACTTTGATTGCAGCAAGTGCAGCTCCGCCCGGACTCCTACGGGAGCCAGGCTCCACCGCCGACAGTAAGTGAAGCTCCGCCCGGACTCCTACGGGAGCCAGGCTCCTCCGAGGACATCAGCGCAGCTCCGCCCGGACTCCTACGGGAGCCGGGCTCCTCCGACGATATCAGCGCAGCTCCGCCCGGACTCCTACGGGAGCCGGGCTCCACTGCCGACAGCAAGTGCAGCTCCGCCCGGACTCCTACGGGAGCCGGGCTCCTCTGACGACATCAGCGCAGCTCTGCTCGGACTCCTACGGGAGCCGGGCTCCACCGCCGACAGCAAGTGCAGCTCCGCCCGGACTCCTACGGGAGTCGGGTTCCACCGCCGACAGCAAGTGCAGCTCCGCCCGGACTCCTATGGGAGTCGGGCTCCACCGACGACATCAGCGCAGCTCCGCCCGAACTCCTACGGGAGCCGGGCTCCACCGCCGACAGCAAGTGCAGCTCCGCCCGGACTCCTACGGGAGCCAGGCTCCACCAACGACATCAGCGCAGCTCCGCCCGGACTCCTACGGGAGCCGGGCTCCACCGCCAACATCAGAATAGCTCCGCCCGGACTCCCACGGGAGCCGGGCTCCGCTCTCTGTATCAACTGCTGGTAAGCTCCATCCGGACTCCTACCAGGGCCGGACTTCACCCTTAACTTTGATTGCAGCAAGTGCAGCTCCGCCCGGACTCCTACGGGAGCCGGGCTCCACCGCCGACAGCAAGTGCAGCTCCGCCCGGACTCCTACGGGAGCCGGGCTCCACCGCCGACAGCAAGTGCAGCTCCGCCCGGACTCCTACGGGAGTCGGGCTCCACCGACGACATCAGCGCAGCTCCGCCCGGACTCCTACGGGAGCTGGGCTCCGCCGCCAACATCAGAACAGCTCCGCCCGAACTCCCACGGGAGCCGGGCTCCGCTCTCCGTATCAACTGCTGGTAAGCTCCATCCGGACTCCTACCAGGGCCGGACTTCACCCTTAACTTTGATTGCAGCATGTGCAGCTCCGCCCGGACTCCTACGGGAGCCGGGCTCCACCGCCAACAGCAAGTGCAGCTCTGCCCGGACTCCTACGGGAGCCGGGCTCCTCCGACGACATCAGCGCAGCTCCGCTCGGACTCCTACAGGAGCCGGGCTCCTCCGACGACATCAGCGCAGCTCCGCCCGGACTCCTATGGGAGCCGGGCTCCACCGCCGACAGCAAGTGCAGCTCCGCCCGGACTCCTACGGGAGCCGGGCTCCTCCGACGACATCAGCGCAGCTCCGCCCGGACTCCTACGGGAGCCGAGCTCCACCGCCGACAGCAAGCGCAGCTCCGCCCGGACTCCTACGGGAGCCGGGCTCCTCCGACGACATCAGCGCAGCTCCGCCCAGACTCCTACGGGAGCCGGGCTCCACCGACGACATCAGCGCAGCTCCGCCCGGACTCCTACGGGAGCCGGGCTCCGCCGCCAACGTCAGAACAGTTCCGCCCGATCTCCCCCGGGAGTCGAGCTCCGCTCACGACCCCTACCGCCAGGAGGACCTGGGCTCCAGCCGTTGCCGAGCTTCAATTGACAGATCCGCGCCCCCTAACAGGCCCTCAAAACGGCAACGACCCTGCCCCACTTCCTGTGGCAGACTCCGCGCAGTACCATCATTCCCTGACAGGCCGCAGTAACCATAGCCGCCCTGCTCCACTTCCTGCGGCAGACTCCGCACAGCTCCACTATCCCCTGGCAGGCCACAGTGACGGCCACGAACCTGCTCCACCTCCTGCGACGGATACCATGCGATTCTCCTATCTGCTGACAACGGACGCTGCTCCACCCCTCATAACAGATTCCACGTGGCGGGCCGAGGTAATGGCCACGTGTCCGCTCCACTATCTTCCGCAATCAATCCCCCTGACCATGGGCGGCCCACTACCAGGCGGTTACAAACATCGCCATCAATCCGTTGCCTCCTCCGTCTATAAAAGGGGGATCTAGATACGTTATTCTCTAAGCTCCTTTTCCTTATCTCAAAACTCTGCTAAATTCTCTGTTCGAGTACTCCATTCTTGTTGAGGCAGAGAACTGACTTGAGCGTCGGAGGGTCTTGTCGGAGCAACCCCACCTCCGGTTTAGACTTCCCTTGCAGGTCCCGGCGGCGCCCGCGGCTTCCCCGACTCCAGCTTCTCCGGCGCGAGCGGATTTCTGCACCAACAGGACCCAAGAAAGCTTGGGTACCTAAAGCAAAAATTTGACTTTTACCTGCAGGTGTGTCTAGCATCCCAAGGAGCAAACAGAAAATGGTATCTTGATAGCGGATGCTCGAGACACATGACTGGTGATGAATCCCAATTCATCACACTTGATGCTAAGAATGGAGGGATGGTCACCTTTGGAGACAATGGTAAAAAAAAGATCATCGGTATAGGTAACATTGGTATCACTCCCTCCAAGTATATTGAAAATATTCTGTTAGTAGATGGTTTAAAGCATAATTTACTAAGCATTAGTCAATTTTATGATAAAGGATATAAAGTTATTTTTGAATCTTCTGTTTGTATGGTAACTAGTCCTATTAATGAAGGCATTAAATTTGTTGGACATAGACATGGTAATATTTATATGGTAGATTTGAAAGATCTATCCAAGATAAACATGCAATGTCTAGTATCCTTGAATGCCAAGATTAATGAGACTAGTTGGCTTTGGCATCGTAGGCTTGCACATAATAGCATGCACTCACTTTCAAAACTCATTAAGAAGGAATTGATTATTGGTTTACCCAAATTAAATTTTGAAAAGGATAGAATTTGTGATGCATGCCAACTAGGAAAACAAACAAGAGTTTCATTCAAATCTAAGAATATTGTTTCAACTTCTAGACCATTAGAGCTATTGCACATGGATTTATTTGGACCTACTAGAACTACTAGTCTAGGAGGAAAATGATATGGTTTTATAATTATTGATGATTTCTCTCATTTTACATGGATTTTCTTCTTGGCACACAAAGATGAAACTTATCAAGTTTTCTCTAAATTTTATCGAAAAGTCACAAATGAGAAAGAATTTTCAATTCAAAATATTCGAAGTGATCATGGAACCGAATTTGAAAATCAAGACTTTGAAAAATTTTATGATGAAAAAATAATAGGCCATAATTTTTCTGCACCTAGGACACCCCAACAAAATGAAGTAGTAGAAAGAAAAAATAGAACCCTAGAAGAAATGGCCCGTACCATGCTATGTGAAAGCAACCTTCTAAGATACTTTTGGACGGAAGCTATTAACACAGCATGTTACATATTAAACCATGCTTTAATTAGATAAATTTTAAAGAAAACTCTCTATAAGCTTTGGAAAGGAAGAAAACCTAATATTGCATATTTTCATATTTTTGGTTGCCGATATTTTGTACTAAACAATGGTAAAGAAAGACTTGGAAAATTTGATGCAAAATCCAATGAAGCAATTTTTCTTGGTTGCTCCTCCACTAGTAAAGCTTTTAGGGTTTTTAACAAAAGAACCTTAGTAGTAGAGGAGTCAATACATGTTGTCTTTGATGAATCTAACGATCTTCCTTCAAGGAAGAATGAAGGTGTTGATGATGCAGATCCTCTTATAGAAGGAATGAAGGAGATTACTCTGAAAGATTCAACAATTCAAGATGATGAGGAACATGAAGATAAACAGGATGATGGAGGTGAAGAACAACAAGAACAACCTCAAGGTACAAATGACCTACCCAAAGAATGGAGGTATGTTCACTATCACCCTAAGGAGCTGATTATTGGTGATCCTATGCATTGGGTAAGAACTCATTCTTCACTTAAAGATGCATTCAATCATTTTGCTTTTGTCTCTCATCTTGAATCTAAAACTATTAAAGAAGCTGAAAAAGATTATAACTGAATTAATGCAATGCAAGAACTTAATCAATTTGAAAAAAATAATGTATGGACTTTAGTATCAAGACCTAAAAATTATTCAATAATTGGCACAAAATGGGTTTTTAGGAATAAATTAGATGAACATAGAAATGTAATAAGAAATAAAGCAAGATTGGTTGCTAAAGGTTATAATCAAGAAGAAGGAATTGATTTTGATGAGACCTTTGCACCTGTTACTAGACTAAAGGCAATTAGACTTCTACTTGCATATACTTGCTTTATAAAATTTAAATTATTTCAAATGGATGTCAAAAGTACCTTTTTGAATGGATATATTGCTGAAGAAGTCTATGTAGAACAACCTCCAGATTTTGAAAATCATGCTTTTCCTAATCATGTTTTTAAATTAAATAAAGCTTTATATGGCTTGAAACAAGCACCCAGGGCTTGGTATGAAAGGCTAAGTAAATTTTTACTTAATAATAATTTTTCAAGAGGTAATGTAGACACAACCCTTTTCATTAAAAGAAATTAAGATGATATATTAGTTATACAAATATATGTTGATGACATTATCTTTGGGTCTACTAATGAAACTCTTTGTCAAGATTTTGCAAAGCTCATGCAGGGGGAGTTCGAGATGAGCATGATGGGAGAACTTACATTCTTCCTCAGACTCCAAATCAAACAAACAAAGGAAGGAATCTCCATCACCCAAAGTAAGTACACAAGGAAATTACTCAAAAGATTTGGAATGGAGAACTCCAAAGCAATTGGCATACCCATAAGCCCTTCATGTAAGCTTGATAAGGATGAAGAAGATAAAAGTGTAGACTTAAAATTTTATAGAGGTATGATTGGCTCTCTACTATATTTAACTGTCAGTAGACCTGATATTATGTTTAGTATTTATCTTTGTGCTCGATTTCAATCTAATCCTAAAGAATCTCACTTAAATGCTGTTAAAAGAATCCTTAGATATTTGAATGGTACATAAACTCTAGGATTATGGTACTCTAAGGACTCATTAATTGATTTAATAAGATATTCAGATGCTGATTTTGCTGGATGTAGATTAGATAGAAAAAGTACTAGTGAAACTTGCCAATTTTTTGGAGTTAACCTAATCTCCTGGTTTAGCAAGAAACAAAATTCGATAGCACTATCTACGGCCGAGGCCGAATATATTGCAGCCGGAAGTTGTTGTGCTCAAATCTTGTGGATTAAGCAACAACTCGAAGATTTTGGTATCAAACTTAATAAAACACCCATAAGATGTGATAACACTAGTGCTATAAATCTTACTAAAAAACCAATTCAGTATTCTAGGTCTAAACATATTGAAATCAGGTATCATTTCATAAGAGAACATGTTCAAAACAAAGACATAATTCTTGACTATGTTTGTACTGAAAAATAATTAGCCGACATCTTTACAAAGGCCCTAAGTAAAGATAGATTCTGTGAAATTAGGAGAGAACTAGGAATCTTTGATCCATCTGCTTAAATGTCTCTCGGATCCCAAGGGATCAATGTCAAATTCTTCTTGAACTTAATTCTCATCATTTCTCTTGGGCTTAAAAGCTCAAAATTATCATTCTCATAATTGATCATTGAGCAAATATCCTTCTCCTAAAGTTTTGAATTTTTCGAAAATTGTCTCATCATTTTTCTGAGTTTCAATGTGCCATGAGTCGACCCCTAGGGTTTACCCAAGGGCAAACTTGAAATTTTTGGCTAAAATCTCATGGGCTCTTTCTTTTTGTTGAAAACCTGTCCTTTGAGCCGACCCATTCTACCATCTTCTTCCTCCCTCCAAGCCATAGGTTCCCTTTTCTTCTTCTCTAAACCCAAGTCCTTCCCCCAAGACTCTTCTCCCATCACCCCTTACACCTCAAATCGACCCTTAGAAATCAAGTTCTTCTCCTTCTCCACCCTTGTTTAGAACGGATTGAGCGTGCCCTAGATTCTACCCTTCTCTTCCAAATCAGGATATCACTCCTCCAAAAAACCCTATCCTTCCCCTAAAATCCCTCTATCTCTTCACACATTTGACCTCCTAAGACCCTTGCTTGCTCTGGTGGTGGAAATGGCTCCTAAAATGAAGCTCCCACAAAGAAGGAAGTCGGTCCGCGAGTTGGAAGAAGACATGCGCAGGAAGAGACAGGCAACTGAGACCTCGTCAGCTTCAATCCCTGCTCCGGCATCTGCTCCAGCTTCTTCTCGATCTCCATTAAGCCCCAGTAAGATTTCCTTATCTGATAGAAAGGTAGAACCTGGGAAAAACGTAGATTTCAGATTTTTTGAAAAAGAGGAGTTCTCTATCGGTTCTAAAATCAAAGATCAAGGTTGGGGATTCTACTACTCACTTAAAGAAATTACCTAGGTGGATTTGGTTAGGGAATTTTATCTGAAATATCTTATGTATCTTCTCCTTGTTGAAATATCTTCTCTTTGTTGATGATTGCTGTTAATGATTGCTGTATTAAGGGGGAGCAAACATCAATGATTAGCACTAGAAACATTAAAGAGAAAACATATTCAGAAAAAGAGGGGGAGTTAACCATGTTTGATGATGTCAAAAAGGGGGAGAAATCAAAGGAAAATTAAAGGAAAAGCAACCCATCAAAAGCAAAACCATAAATTATGAGAAATTAAAGAAAAAGAAACCCATCAAAAGCAAAATTATGAATTATGAGCAACCTTTAAACTAAGTACAATGCAAATGAGCAACCTTTAAAATTACTTCTTTAAATATGCTCTGATATGCTTTAAAATTCTTAACTTGCTCTGATACATCTTAAATTTAAAATGCTCTGATACACTTTACAAATTAATTCTTAGACATGCATTGGCACACTCAATTATTTTTGCTCTGATACTAAAACCAAATAATCAAATGAGAATAAGCAAATTTTCAAGATACAGCTTGCTCTTATAACAAAAACAAATTTTCTGTTCTAACACCAAAATCACATAATCCAATGAGCAAATTTTCAAATCTTTAAGCAAATGGGCAAACTATTTGTTGCCCAGCTATGCAACCCAAGAGGGGGGGTGAATTGGGTTTCTAAAAATTTTAAGCCCAACAGATAACTTATGAAGAACAAAACAATGGCTTAAAACAATATTAATTATCTAAAGCAGTATTGCAAGGATATAATAAAGAAATAAGATAAAGCGATAAAGCACACCACAAACACAAGGATTTATAGTGGTTCGGTGCTAACCTTGCACCTACATCCACTCTCCAAGATCCCACTTGAGAATTTCAATCCACTATCCTTTGTATTCAACCCGAATACAAAACGTCGGAAACTCTGACACTAGCTATCCCAAGCTAGAATACAAGACGTCGGAAACTCCGATACTAGCTATCCCAAGCTAGATCACTTATTTTTCGGGTACAAGCAAACCCAAAACACTCCGATTTCAGGTTCGGATCAACCTTTCCTTATTTTGGAAATCCTCCAAAAACAAGAGTAAAAACTCACAAAGAGTAAGAATATTTAGAGCACAGATTAATACAATAACAGCTCCTTTTATGAGCAAATATAACAATAAAAGCTTTACTCAAATGAAGAACCCCTTTTTCAGATTTTCTCAAGATGAATGAGCGGTTGAACGAATGCTTGAGAAGACGTTGATCGTTGATTGAAGATCTCTTGAAAGCTTTGAACGATCTCTAGATCAAGGTTGAAACGATAGGCGTGAAGAATTCTCTCCTTGAAGGATCTAGCTTTTCTCTTTCACAATCTCTCTGGTATATTGTGGATCCTCTCTCTTTTTCTCTATGGATATTTCGTTGATCTCAGGCTTATTCTTGCAAATTACGGATCCTCTCTTCTATTCTTCTCTCTTTCTCGTCTTTCTCTTCTTCTTCTCTTTTTTTTTGATTTCACGTTTGATCCGCTATTTAATCTGCAATTTCTTTCATCAAATTAAGCATTTTGTAGCATTAGAAGCAAGAGAAAACAATTTAGGCAGATAAAGAGCCGTTAGAGGATTTTTAGGAAGCATAAATGGCAATTAAAATGGGCAAAAAAATAACCGTTGCTGACATTTCCCGTCGCAGGGGTCGACTCATGAGTCGACTCATGCTTCAGGGGTCGACTCATGAGTCGACCTCTATTGCAAAAACCAGAGAATGCTTTTCTGGAATTTCTTGGCTCAAATTAGCAGGGGTCGACTCATGAGTCGACTCATGCCTTGTGGGTCGACTCATGAGTCGACTCACAGGTCGTGCCAAGCCAGAAAACTAGCGTGCCAAGGAGAATTTTTGCGTGCCAATCAGCTCACAGTGCCACGAGTTGACTCATGAGTCGACTCATGCACTTCAAACCTTCATAACTTCAAAAATATAAGTCCTAACACAATGAAATTTTCATCAATAGATTTCAAATCATTTGTTCTACCAAATGATACTATCAAATTAGGATTTTAGTGAAATTACAATTTTACCCTTGAAGAGATAAGGACTTTTTCATTTTAAAATCATTTGTATCCCTTCAATCTGCTTTGTAATCATCAAAATCAGTCTAGGAGCAACAATCTCCCCCTTTTTGATGATGACAAAACATTTGAATAAAAATATTTATGTTAATGCATTAATTTCAAAAGAATCCATTATAAGTGTATATGCTTGAAAAGAGTATGATTCTTTTGGCATGTAATATAAATGCAAAAATAGTTTGTCCATTTTCTTAAAGATTTGAAAAGGGTATTAGATCATTTTGAGTTCAAGATATATCAGAGCAAGAGAAGATAAATAACTTTTTCTATGTATCAGAGCAAAAATAATTTTTACAAAGATATCAGAAAAGATTTTATAATGTATCAGAGCAAGAAAATTTTATAATGTATCAGAGAAAATTTCATACTGTATTAGAGCAAATGTCAGAAAAAATTTCACACTGTATCAGAGCAAATATTATAATATATTAGAGAAACCTTCACACTGTATCGGATCAAATGTTATCATGTATCAGATCAAGTTAAAAGAAATTGTAGGATGTATCAGAGTAAAACAAATTTCTTATTGATGTATCAAGGTGAGCAAGTTTGAATATCAGAGCATATATAAAAAAAAACTTATTTTCATTGTACTCATGATTTTGCTTTTGATGGATGACTTTTTGTTAAAGTTCTG